>NC_089873.1:19412500-19487500 GCF_040182565.1 Anser cygnoides
AGGAGTAGGGAAGTAGAAGTACAGAAATTATTGCCCCCTCTACTCAGCTCTGATGAGGCCACATCTCCAGTACTGTATTCAGTTTTGGGCCATTCTCTACAAGAAAGACATCGAGGTGCTGGAGCATGGCCAGGGAAGGGCAACAAAGCTGTTGAACAGTCTTGAGAACAAGTCTTATGAGGAGCATGTGAGGGAACTGTTATTTATCTGTTATTTAGCCTACAGGAAAGGAGGCTTAGATTAAGACCTTATTGCTCTCTACAACTACTTCAAAGGAGGTTTTAGCAGTGTAGGGGTTAGTCTCTTCTTCCAAGCACCGAGCAATAGTACAAGTGGAAATGTCCTTAAGTTGTGTCAGGGGATGTTTAGGTAGGTCATTATGAAAAATTTCTTCACTGAAAGAGCTGTGAGGCATTGGGACAGGCTGCCCAGGGAATTGGTTGAGTCACCATCCCTAGAGCTATCTAAAAGATGTGTAGACGTGGTGCTTGGGGACATGATTTAGTGGTAGACTTTTCAATGCTAGGTTAACAGTTGGACTTGATGATTTATTTTCCAACCTATATGATTCTATAATTCTAAGTTAGACATGAGTACAGGATTGGAATTCATAACTTAAAACATTATTTTCACAGTGTCTATGTTTTATATTTGTTTTATTTTTTATTATTACTATTTTTATGGACAACTTATATTTTTTACACAGAGCCAGGGAGCAAAAACCCTGTCAAACACATGAATATTGAAAGCTATGTATAAACATCCTAATTTTTATGATTTGAAGCAACATATCCTCTTATTCATTAGGTCATATAGACCTACTACAGGGTACTAGGAACCTCTGAAAAAAAGGCAGAATTCAGGACAACAAAATGTTCTCTTGTGTTTCTTAATAGTTAATTTAACAGAAGAGCTGGCTGACAGGGATCTTAGAGGCAGCTCTCTACCTTCACTGTATACAGTCTTTATGTGGTCAGCTATTATTTGAGAATTTCATTCCAAAAAGAGGAATTTCACTCCAGGATCCACAAGACCATCCTGTAGAGACACAAATAGATGAGAAAAAGTGTAAAAAACAAACAAACAAACAAACAAACAAACAAAAACAGTTAAGATCATTTAGGTACCATCTTATTCAGTGATCTTCTCTTAAAGGAGACCTAGAAAAGGCAAAATACATTTAATTTATATTTTTCAGATGCTACATATGATTTCTTATGCTTGAGTTCCTTAATCCTTGGTGATTAAGAATATGTTGTACCAGCTTTTCTACCAAGCAAGCATTTATACCAATTAGTTCTACTAGAACAGAATTCTATTTATGGGTGCACTCAAACATGACAGGTATACTGCTTGATTTTCTGTGACTTAAATGTAGCATAAACAGTCCTAAAATTGCATCAGAGCAACATTCTATGACTTAGCTGTGAACTCCGTTTTCAGCTGTGTTAAACATTGCTGGATATTGCAAGGAGAAATTATACTCTTGAATGAGAAGAGACTTGCTGATACATGGTAAAGTATAAGTTATTTAACTGGTGGCATTTCTTCAAAATAAAATGAGATGCAAAATATTTTGACATGTATCATTCCAGGGATGAACAAGCACACACTACTAGTATTACCATCTTATTCTAGAAAACTTCGCCTGTCCCGCATAAAATGACTCTAAAGATCTTATCTCTAAAGGTCAATTAAATATAATTTATTTTGTCAATTTAATGCAAACAAATTACTTTTAAATATTCTGTTAATTTCATTGTCAAAATATATATTTGCCTATATACACATAAAGAAAATTGCACATTTTTTATTAAATATATATATATATATTATTTGTCTTAACAGAACTTTCAGGCTTGCTGACTTCTAGAAAAGAATCCAGAACTTCATTAGAACTTTAGTCAATGGTCAGGATCTTTTTTTTCTTTGCCTTCAGGAGCCTTGCACCTTTGTTTAAACACTAGTAAGTTTTCCAGAAAAAGAGTCCCTCAGTACACATCCTTATTTTAACCAGTTGCCTGATAAATAAGAGAAAGAAAATTGTTACAGGGAGATTGTCACTTTCTGACCATCTGGCAACAAAGTAGGTTATTATTATAGACCTTTTGTAATACCCTCAATAATACAACAAAGTTATTTACCACTTTAAGTAATGAAAATAAACTATCTGGTGATAGTAAAACTGTAGAAATAATACAAACATCTTAAAATAAGACTTACAAGAATATCTTTAGTAGACACAATAATTGAATATACTATTTTACTATCAGTCAGAAAACTTCTGAGGTATAACTATTTCCCTTCATTCAGGGAATATTCAGTAGTTATAATCCTAATGTCTCTTTTAACATAAGTGGTGAAAAATAAAAAAATAAAAACAAAACAAAAGTAAAAACAACCCCAAAACACACTGGGTGAATTTAATTAAAAGAATTAGAGTTGCTTGTTTGTCCAAGATAGAGAAGAACTTATCTCCCAAGATATCTTTGTCTTGTTCTTCAAGAAAAAGACAGCTTGACTGAATATGTTTGCAAACAGATATGAAGCATCATTTCAGTTGCTGCAGATGATCAGAGATATCCGCATGTAACTCACAGAATTTCAGCATCTGCAGGAGGTCTGTGTCCTTTTGGAATGGCAGCTAGAAGCCAGATAGGACAACCAAGGGGAACCAACATCTTTGCTTGGATAAAGATGTTTTGGAGAGATTAATGAGGTTTGTTCAGCATCAATAAGGGTGCGAGGGCCTAGGTGAATTCTGTATTGGTTTTATGTGATAAAATGCACAGAACTCACATGCCTTTGGATACTATAATTCTATAATTAATTTAAGTCCAATGTGTCAGCTATATTTCAGTGAAGTCAATATTCTGATATCTCTGTTAGATATTAAACAGTGTCTGTCAGAAAAACAAACAAATATAAACTTATCAAGTGATGCTTAATTTACTAGATACACTAGAAACTCCTGGAAACGCCTGGAAAAAAATGCTAAACAGAGATAAAATTATTTATATTTAATTTTGATGTAATATTATTAGGTCAACTAACAATTGTACTACAACTCTTAATTTTATTACTCCTAGAAATTCAAAATTGCATTTTATATATGAAGTTTATGTAGCTATGTTTGGTACTTGTCTTCTGGTCTTCAGGGAGATGTTTTCTTAAGGAATATACAACCTGTAAATTGATCTGTCTCTTAGCCAGCATTGCGGGAATTAATTCTCACCTTTCCTTACAAGAATTTTAAGAAGCAAATTTTCCACTGGCCTAGGTGCATATTAAGTCAATGATGTAATATCAGGAGAGAATGGGCAAGGGTTCCATGTCTATTTTGTGATTCTTTTAAGAACAACCACTGGATACTGTATTTAAATATATTCTGCTCTATAATCTTTTTTTCATATTCACATAATATATTGCAAAGAATGGTTTATTTTTCTCTGCTAAGTTATGTAGTCTTACAGGTCACCTTTAGTATGTTTGACTTACAGTTAATATATTTATTCCCCCCCCCCCCCCCCCCAGTAACAACATCCCGCCTTATTACTGTTGCTGTCTTTGCACTTATAATGCACAAATTTTAAAAATAAAATTATAAGAAGGAACATTTATCCATTTACACTGAAAGTGATTCTTCTTCATTAAAGAGGGATACTAAGTGATGCATCTATGTCTTTCTGAGGCTTCTTTTATAACAGCTGCCCTTTGCATGTTTTTCCAGACTCATTGCTTTTCCAGACACATTTTACTTTTTTTAATTTTTATTTTTTTATTTTTTATTGTTGCGTTGGTTGCTTCTCACTAGCTATACAATGCATTATATGGTTGTTATGGTTTAACCCAGCAGCCAGCAAAGTATCACACAGTCATTCACTCACTCCCAAAGCAATGTGATAAGAGGAGAGAATCAGGAAAAGATAAAGATTATGGGCTGAGATAAAAACAGTGTAATAGGACAGAAAACAAAAGGAAAATTATTGGTAATATTATTATATACAAAACAAGTGATGTACAATCCAATTGCTCACCACCAATCAATCAATGCCCAGCCAGTCCCTGAGCAGCACCAGCCCCCCAGCTCTCTCCACTCCCCCTCCCCCCCCTTCTATTGAATGACCTCTATCTAGGTATCCCAAAGTCCCACCTATTCTTTCTGCTGCTATCATGAACCTTGCATTAGTTTTCTTCTTCATTCTATACCAAAATAAATAAAATATATTCTTCTGAGGAACATTAAATGTTTGGGTTCTGCTCAAACTAAGGAAGACCTGCTCTGTGAGATAATTCTTTCACACAACTGATTACCTAAAACTGTCTTTCTGTACTTGTGTACTTTGTGTGTGTGTGTCTTAGGATTTTGTTCTAAAGAATAAATGGATAAGTAATCAACTTTATAGTCATGACATATACCTACTCACCTAGAGAAACATTTTAGGTTTTACAGTGGTTAAAACTTTCACCTCAACTTAATACTATTGAATTTAGCCATTACAGTCTCAGAAATGGAATATAGCTATCGAGTTCTGTATGCATTCTGAAACATGTAGCTGTGTTTTTTTGTTGTTTGTTTGTTTTTTTTGCTGTTGTTTGTTTGATTGATTGATTGTTCATTAACTCATATCTTAAAGTACTAGTTTTGAGAACACGCTTCCACATACAATGCTAACCATGTCATGGACAAATTGGAAGAGATACACTATTGCAACAAGACATAAGATATGTTACTGATTAAGATTTCCAAAGTGTAGTTTCAAGTATATGGGACATATTCTATCTAAAAGAAAATGTATAACAAATCTGATCTTTATTTGACTAATATTTTCATTTGAATTTCCCAAACTAATCATCATCTTCTCACACTACACGTTTACTTCCTTTAAACATTTGCATGTTGTAGCTACAATGTGAATAGCAATTGTTGTTGTTTTCTAATTATGCTTTGGTGTACTTGATATAAAACCCAAACAGGACTTGTAAATCAGCAGCTAGGATTCCAGCAGTGTTTTCTAAAATTAATGACACTTCTCTGCAGCCCATTCTAGCAACCATACCTCAGCTCTATGATCATTATATAACCTAAATTTAAGTCAATTAAGGCAGTTAAGCTATCAAACACAGCGATTTGTGCAGTAGTTCCTGGGCTCTGCTCCATGATCTTGATATTCTGGGAACCTTGTCTAAGATCACTTCATGGAAAGTCTCTGAGGAATGTCAGGATGTCTGCTGCTGCAGTAGAAGGATCACTATGGGAGGCTGTGACTGACAAGATATAGTAGCTTCTAACAAACTCTGTGAGCTGTTTTTGATCAAAGGGTGCCTGGAGCTTTTGTCTCAACCAAGGCTTTGTTAGGGATGATCAGTAGCCCTTAAAGTAGGTGTAAGGGAAAGACATATATAAGGGTTGCTATCAGATCTTGCATTTTGTGTAGAAAGGGGACAGGAATTCTTAGGGTAGTATATGTGTTCTCGGTGATGGAGTTGAGATGCTGCACAGCAAACTCTAGAGCAGCTGTCCCTGTAACAACAGTGGCTCTGACCCAGACTGAGACTTACACAGGACTGGTGCTGTAGGGGGTGTTTGTGGCTTCTCAGTAGGGCTGGGTTGAAGACTTCTTGTCTGTGGAAGGTGGGTGCTAGTGGAGTATCTATGTTGCTAAATAAAGGAGCTGGAGAGGCCTGCATACCATCTCACTTCTGGTGCTGAAGAGGTTGACCCTGCAGCTTCAAGAGTCTGAATCTTCAGCAGTACTGAGGGAAGAAAATGCACGGTTTGAATTCATCTGGTTGGTAAATGGGGGTTTCCATTATAACAAAGGATGGACGCTTATGAGTTCCTGAGGAGGGGAAATGAAGAGGGAGGTGGTTCTCCCTAGTAACCAGTGATAAAATGCACAGAAGCAGTTCAAAGCTGCACCGAAGTGGTTCAGGCTGGACATTAGGAAAACGTTCCTAGTTGTGAGGGTGGTCAAACACTGGAATAGGCTTCCTCGCAAGGTGGTTGATGTCCCATGCCTGTCAGTGTTCAAAAAGAATTTGGATAATGCCCTTAATAAAATTAATTCTCTAACTTTTGGTCAGCCCAGAAGTGGTCAGACAGTTGGACTTTATGATCTTTGAAGGTCCCTTCCAAATGAACTTTTCTATTCTATTCTGGCAATAGGAAAATGACTGGCTCCTGCACTACCTGCAGACCTGTCCCTACAGAATAGTTAAGCATTCTATTAGCAGGTGAGGGGATAGAAGTTCTGTCCACTGAAGTAACTGGGACAGCTGAACCTGAATCCTGCAGCATCATGAGGAGGAAGTGGAGAGTGGTGGTGACAGAAGACTCTCTGTTGCAGGGTCTGGAGGCCCCCATCTGCTGACCTGTTGGCTATGGAGGTCTGCTCTTTGCTTGGATAAAGATGTTTTGGAGAGATTAATGAGGTTTGTTCAGCATCAATAAGGGTGCGAGGGCCTAGGTGAATTCTGTATTGGTTTTATGTGAAAAGATTTTGGTAGTGGGAGGCTGCATGGGTGGCTTCTGTAAGAAAACTCCAGAAACTACCCCATGTCAGATCAGAGTCAGTTCCAGTCGGCTCCAAAAGGGACCCACCTCTGCCCAGAGACAAACCAGTGAGTGATGTTGGTTATGCCTCTGTGACAGCAGATTTAAGAAAGGGCAAAAGCTGCTGCACAACAGCAGCTGGGAGAGTGAGATTTAAGAAACAACCCTGCAGACACCAAGGTCAGTGAAGAAGGAGGGGGAGGAGGTGCTCCAAGTGCCAGAGCAGAAGTTCTCCTGCGGCCTGTGGAGAGGCCCCTGGTGGAGCAGGCTGTCCCCCTGCAGCCCATGGGTCCCACATGGAGCAGATCTTCATGCTGCAGCCCGTGGAGGAGCCCCCAGTGGAGCAGGTGGATGTGGCCTGGAGGAGGCTGCAGCCCATGGAGAGCCCCCACAGGAGCAGTGGATCTTGGGCTACCTATATTAAAGCAGTTCTTGAAGAGCTGCTGTCTGTTGGAAACCCATGCAGGATCAGTTCAGGAAGGACGGCATGCTGTGTAAGGGACCCCACGCTGGATTAGGTGCAGAGAGTGATGATGAAGGAACAGTGTAGATGAAGCGTTAGGGACTGACCACAGCCCCTATTCCCTGTTCCCCTGCACCACTTAGGGGGAGGATGTTGAAAAGGGTAGATGGAGGGAAGGTATTTTTAGTTTGATTTTAGTTTCTCACTGCTCTATATTGTTTGTAATAGGTAATTCATTATATTAATCTCCATATGCTGAGTCTGTTTTCTGAAGGGGAGTAAGAGACCTGTTGTGGTGGAATTCAGCTGCCCAGCTAGGTAAAACCAGCACAGCATCTCCTCCTTTTTTTTTTTTTTTTTTCCTTTTTTTTTTTTCTTTTTTTCTTTTTCAGGGAAAGGGGCTTGAGGATAACTGAGAGACCTTGAAAAGTTCCAAAGTGTGGAATGCAAATCACTTCAAGCATATGCACACAAATATCAAAAGGACAGTATTTTGAGGAAAACTCTTGCAATTTTTTTTTTCTAGGGAAACAGCATAGCTGCCACTCTGAAGTACCTGTACACCAATGCATGCACCATGGGAAAAAAAAAAAATTAATTAGAGGTCTGTACAGTTGCCATGTGCAATGATCTTGTTGGGATCACAGACATGGTGGGCCATCTCATATGACTAGAGTGCTGGATACAAGCCTTTTAGGAAATAACAACAAAAAGGGGGAGAGCTACTTACTCTTTGTGTGGAAACAATGGGAATGCATGGAGCTGCGCCTAGGTGTGAGTGAGGAGCCAGCTGAGGTCTTATGGGTCAGGATGCTAGGGTAGACAACTATGGAGGTGTTTGTGAACATTTGCTGTAGACAGCCAGATCTGGAACGTGAGATCAGCTTCAGACAAGTAGAAGAAGCTTCATGTTCAGAATCCCTGGTACCCAGCTTTTATTGCTGAATATGATGCCATATGGTATGGAATATCCTGGTCAGTCTGTGTCAGCTGTCCTGCCTGTGTCCCCACCTAACTTCTTGTTCACCCCCCAGCCTCCTTGCTGGTGGAGAAGTAGAAAAGTCCTTGGCTTTGTGTAATCACTGCTCTGCAGCAACCATGAAAATTCAAAACAGAGCTGTCAAGTAATTTCTTTAATGAAATACAGTATTTTTAAGACGTAAAAACTGGCATTAGAGAGCTTTTTGTAAATCAGATACAAATATTTCAGTAATTTAATGTCTAAATTTTTGTTAAATTTGTCTTTATTTTCTTTCAATAAATAATAGCAATTGTATAAGTCAATGCCTACTAAAATTTTTGACAGGGCTTTTTTTTTTTTTTTTTTTTGGCAATAACTCTTACTAAGTTTTCCAAACCCAAAATACTTATCAAACAGCTATGATGGTCCTTGTGAGATTAAAAATGTCTTCCTGTACTCTGGAAAAGGAAAATTAATTTGGGAAATGCGTACTCTGAACATATTACCTTTACAGGTCAAAAATACATTTAGTAAAATATTTTGGATGGGAATGAGAACTAAGGGGGAAAAATATTATCTTTAAATTAAATTTCCTAAGGCAATTTGCATTTAGGTGCTTTCAGAACCTTTTTCAGAACCGATTTCCAGAAATCATTCTTTAAATTTCAGTTTCAAGATGGATTTAAGAAGATTGTTGGATTTTTGAAATTCCTGATACTACTTTTTATTAATTAATTTATTTAGAGTGTGAATTAAAAAGTTCCCATGGCAAGGAGGCTGGAACTATATGATCCTTAAGGTCCCTTTCAACCCCAACCATAATATGATTCTATTATCCTGTAACTAAATCTGTATTATAAAACAAGTGGATAAAATGTTCACTGAGCTTATAGAAAATATAAATATAACAAAACTGATAGTATACTCACTTAGAATCTGTCCATACATATGAATTTTCTATTTTGTCACTAGCTTTTCAACTATATCCTGAAAGGAAGAAAAGAATTGAGCTCATGACCTTCAGGGATATAGGAGACCTTGGAATATTTGATGAACGCACATTGACATGTAGATTCAGAGAACTTAATTTTAAAATGAACTCTATTTAGTTAGGTATTTATAAAAATTAAATTGAAAATTAAAATTTAATTTCATTATGATTAATTTCATTTTTAAAATAAGACTAGAAACGTAAAGTAGTGGATATTACATCTTCACACTATCTACAGCCCTGATTCATTTGAAAAACAGACTTTAAGTCAGACACAAATTCAAGATTGTAACCCGATACATATCTCCCCAGTACCATGAGAGACCCTGAGTTCCTTTATTTGACAAGCACTGTTGTTGCTGCCTTTGCACATCCTGAGAGGCATAAGTCTCTCACTGAAAGATGAAAGGATGTGAGGCTATGCCCTCATCACATTCTTCAATGACCTTATTTAACACCTTATTAGGAATCATCCACATGGTATTATCAATTATACAAAAGACATCCCCAGGTACTACAGTTTGCATTTTTATTTGTGAAGTATCTGTGAAAATGATATAACTCATTTCATTAGACAAATCCCTATTGGTTAGTCCTCTAAAGAATATAAATTATTCTTCCTGAAGTGACTTGGAATCTGTATTCACAATATTATATTTATTTTTGCAGACAGTAGCAGAAGAGGAGTTAAAAACAAACCCAGCCAAAATCTAGACAAGGCCAACTTTGGGCACTGCAATTTAAAGTGGATCTACTAGTAAAATGAAGATGCCTTTAAGGTAGAACTGCCTCCTTCCTTTAGACTGATGGAATAATCAGCAGTATTTTTAAGTGCAGTGGCCACCATCAGCTATTCACATGCTTAGCTTGTTTCAAATGTCTGAGTTACACAGTGAAGAACTAAAGACAGATTACCCCCAGATGATGTCACTTTAGGATTCTCTATTGGCTGTGGTAAAGTGATTCATAGTTTAAATTAAGAACTTTTAGAACTGTGGGGTGAAGCTACTTCACTGGCTTTTAAGTAATTTTTCTTTCCGTCTGTACTGTAAAACACATAGCAGAGGTAAGCTTTTGCAGAGGAACAAAAACACAGAAGATAAGTTTGAACAGCTTGGAGAATAAAATCAGAGAGGGGAGCTTTTAAGCACGACTTCTGCAATTTATGCAGAATTTGCATGTTGTTTTTTTACTGCTGATTGATTAGTATGTTCATCCCTACCACTCCTCTGTTTCTTATTTCCTACCCACAATTAAGATACTGTGTTCACATACCTTATTATCAACACAGTGCATATGAAAATTAATGTTACATAAATACTCCTTCAATAATGGTGGAGAGCAATGGAAAATATATCATAGATCACAGATTCATAGAATCATTAAGGTTGGAAAAGACCTTCAAGATCATCTTGTCCAACCATCACCCTAGTACCAATGTCACCCACTAAACCATGTCCCTAAGCAGCACGTCCAACCTTTTCTTGAACACCCCCAGGGACAGTGACTCTAACACTTCCCTTGGCAACCTGTTTCAGTGACTGACTACTCTTTGTGAAGAAATGCCCCCTAATTTCCAACATGAACCTCTCCTGGTGCAATTTGAGGCCATTCCCTCTTATCCTATCACTAGTTATCTGTGAGAAGAGGCTGACCCCCAGTTCCCCACACATTCCTTTCAGGTAGTTGTAGAGAGCAATAAGGTCTCCCCTGAGTCTCCTTCATAGGACTTGTGTTCCAGGACCCTTCACCAGCTTCGTAGTCCTTCTCTGGACATGCTCCAGGACTTCAATGTCTTTCTTGTAGTGAGAGGCCCAAAACTGAACACAGTACTCGAAGTGTGGCCTCACCAGAGCAGAGTACAGGGGGATGATCACTGGCTACACTATGCCTGATACAAGCCAGGATGTCGTTGGCCTTCTTGGCCACCTGGGCACACTGCCGGCTCGTTTTCAGGCAAGCATCAACCAACACTCCCAGATTCTTTTCCTCTGCACAGCGTTCCAGACATTCTGCCCCAAGCCTGTAGCACTGCATGGGGTTGTTGTGGCCCAAGTGCAGGACCCTGCACTTACCCATGTTGAAACTCATCCCATTGGCCTCTGCCCACTGAACCGTCCTGCCCAGGTCCCTTTGCAGGGCTTTTCTACCCTCTGGCAGATCAACACGTCCACCCAACTTGCTGTCATCTGCAAACTTACTGACGGTGCACTCAGTTCCCTCATCCAAATCATTAATAAAAGTATTAAAGAGGATGGGCCCCAACACTGACCCCTGGCGAACACCACTTGTGACTGGTCGACAGCTGGATTTCACTCCGTTCACTACTACTCTCTGGGTCCAGCCATTCAGTCAGTTTTTAACTCAGCAGAGTGTACCTGTCCAAGCCATTGGCTGCCAGTTTCTCCAGGAGAATACTGTGGGAGACTGTGTCAAAGGCTTTGCTGAAGACTACATCAACAGCCTTTCCCTCATGCACCAGGAGGGCCACCTGGTCATAGAAGAAGACGAGGTTGGTCAGGCAGGACTTGCCTTTCATGAACCCATGCTGACTGGGCCTGATCCCCTGGTTGTCCTGCATACGTTGTGTGATTGCACTCGAGATGACCTATTCCACCACCTTACCTGGCACTGAGGTCAGGCTGACAGGTATGTTGTTAGAGCCTCAAAAATTAGGTGTGTGGAAAGTAGATCTGTTGGATAAGGGAGGTATATCATGAAATTTGGATCAAAGTAACATCAGAAGTGTACTCGCTGTAAAGAAAAAAATTGCATGACTGGAAAAAAAAGTGCACCCTTCCACCCCTCCAACTCTTGTCACTTCTCTGTTACTGTGCTGGCCTTCCCTTAAGACCTTAATTCTGCACAGATTATAATGCCTTACTGAAATGTGGTGAAGCTAAATAAGGCTTTTTTTTTTTTTTTTAATGACTTTTGATAAGCAAGTCATCAAACATTCATTTCAGGTAAATACATTGCCAACCTCAACTATTCAGTTGATAGTAATAATTAGTAATGATGCTAAAAGTAGAAGTGTATTTTGTATTTATTTATTTATTTTTAATAAAAACAAATGTTCACTGTTTTTATCATCTAGAAATTTAAAGGAAAATAAATCTTCCATGCTAGGTGCTACCTACAATCTTAAACTCACAGCTCTTAATAAATAAAATCATTGTTTTTTTAAGTATGTCATAAAAATATATGCAGATAATGAAGGAAGACATGACAACAATTCTATCTTTATGTCAACCACTGATCATGTGTTTAGGCTTAGATTCAGTCTAGCTTTCTCCCCATCCCCCCCAGCCAACCCGCCCCCTTGTCAAAACTAATTTTCAAATACTAATGTTATTTCTACATTATTGTTGCTGTTCTTACAGTCTTGCACTACAACAGTCTGCTACAGAAGCATCCCCCATTTCTTTTGCAGTTGGAGTCATAAATACTCATTAGGAAGTTAATGAAATGGATTTCCTACAGGAATTATTTTACTATGGGAATTCCCCTTCTCAGATACCTCTGAAGCTCCAATCCTTGTATCTGGAGGATAAATTACCTTATTGCCCTATCTTTTTTCCCTTTTAATGGTTGCATTTGATTTAAGATATTTTAGGACAGAATATAAGCTAATTCTGACTGGCGAGCATTTAACAGTAATATTTTGAAACACTGCCACACAGTGGTACACTGAACTGCATAATTTCCAAGTTCAAAAGTAGCAAAGACTTCCTCATCCCCCACCGCCAGCACACATTGTGAGTATTTTGAATACATTGTTACCTAAAAAAAAATTAAAAATAAACATTTATTTAGAGACTCATTTAACTTTCAAATAAATATTTCATTTTGAGTACTACCTATTAATAAAAGGCAGACAAGAAAAAATGAAATTATATGCCTTTAAAGAAATAGCAGTAGTAGACTGAAACATCACCATCTTACCTTTACAATTGTGAATTATATTATTATTAAATGGGATATTTTAAAGAATTTCAAAACAAAGTTTTGAAACTGGAGGGCATGATAGCTTAGCTAGGAGCCATTCCTCCAGAAGGCAGTAACTTATTTTTATATTTATTCAAGGTCTGAATCATCATTGATAATATTTTTCTCCAAGCTATGTCTCTTCGTTTGTGAGCTAACACGATGACCTGTTATTACATTAATTAATTTTTCTGTCTCTATTAAAAAAAATAATAATAAAAATAAATCATTTATTAACTCCCAAGAAATCTTCTTAAAACACACAATCTGGAAAAAAATAGTCAAAATCAAAAGCATTTTTAAAAATCAATATGCTTATAAAAATTCTTCAGTAGGATACAGTATGGTACACACTTATGAAAAACACAAAGAAAAAGATGAAAATAAATTACATGATACTACTTGTATGTCATTTTAGAAAATGTAGTGATTCACAGAGCTGCTAGTCTTCTCCACTAGTAAGAAAAAAGGTGCTTGATAACAAGCTACTTCCCTAAAGTACATTTGAAAGACTGGGAGATCAGGAAAATTCTGAGTAAAGATTGAGTGTTCTGAGTAAGGATTGAGTGTTAGTTCTGTGTTCCACCCGCATGAACAATTATGCATGATTATTTAGGATAAAAATATTCAGATTGGTTCAGACACCAACTGTCACCATGTGTCACTTCTCCTATACAATAAAACAGAGACTTAAATTAAGTCCTTTAAATGAGTAAGGAAAATAAATCCAAAATTATCCTAGCTAACACCAAAATTCCTAACCCTTGTCGAGTTTATTCTGGTGGAAATCTGACTTTTTAGACATGTCTTAAGACTTAAAAAGATATTAAAAGATTTATTTTATCACTCTTCTTTCAATAGTTACCAATACAGCAGTCTCTTTCAAGGTTCTTTTGTTGATTAATTCTTACCAGAGAATAGAGCCCTGTCAATGTTCTATGGTTTGGTAAAATATTACATGATGATGTTTTACAGTTCACATGATGAACTCTAGCACATTATTGTCAGTGCATTTTCAGTAAGGGAAGCCTTAAGTTCTAATTCTCTGTGCATAACCATTGATACTCATATAGAAGTACGGAGTTTGTATAAAACAGTCTTCATCTTTCACCAATTTTCTATATTTGCACTACTGTGATGTCTAACCCTCTTGATATCAAGAGCAATTGCTCACAAATGCACAGATTAGTCGTGGAAAGAAATCAATCATCAACAGCAGTAAAAATCAGAACTCCTACTCACCATTGCCAATGTAACTTGTAAATAAACTGTTAAGCATAAGGAAAGGAGTTTTCAATACAGAGCTATACCACAATAACTGTACGTGTCTCTCCTTCAAAACCTGATAGCAGAGGCAGCTTATTCCACTTACTTTAACTTAATCAAGCTTCTTTTCTTACGAGGAGCTTGCTAAAAGTAAATCATTTGAAATAGAGCATATTTGTTTCAAAATGTAAAATAATGGTCTAAACTTAGTGCATAATGTCAGCTTGGAGGGAGTGATGAGAAGATCTTTTTATCTAAAGACTGATACTCATTAGAAACATTTGAATGTAATTTTGTGGTTAGCCAAGAATGTATGTTCCTTTCCCTAATTCCTTCCACCAGAGGACGTCAAAGCTGTTTATAAACTTGAATAAGGCCTCATTGCCTTGTATAAGGTGAGCAAATATAATTATCCTCATTTTACTGACATAGAAATTAAGACTTTGGAAAGACTGACTTGAACTAATGTACTGGTGATGAAATTAGAGGTTGTATCAGGGTTTTTTGCCTTATATAAGTTATATCACTAATATCTATTACATATTTAGCTCCAAAGGTTGAAGAAGGAATTCTGAAGTTTGATAGCTGCTATCAAAAAGGGTTCTGTTTAAAAACAAATCTAGAAATGAAATAGTAGGTAGGGAAGCTGCCCAGGGTGATCTAAATTTCAAAATTGGTTAAACTGGATGTCTTCAGTTTTAAAAAAGAAACGTGAAGCATCTTGAAGAAGTTGTTTTTCAGAAAGATGTTGATCTCCTCAGTGACCTTAAGGATATCAAACAGTGCACCGTTAGTTTCTAGATTTTTTAAAAAAATTAATCTTTAAAGCCTCCATCAGAAAATGCCATTAAACAGAGCATATCATATTCTCTAAAAGCTTTTAATACTTCCTTATGTAATATGAAGCAAAATATAGTTAAAATATTATAAACAGAGCAATAATAAATTTAATTAGACTATTGTAACTTATAACACAGAAACATTTGTTATTCCCAGCTCTAATAATAATATTTACAACCAGAATTTTCTGGCAAAAAGAAACCATATCTCTTTGTTTTGGAGGGCATTTTTCTAATTGTTCTATATAATTGTCTCTTTTCCTACTAACTTTGTTATTTAAAATTCATATGATTTTTATATTAGGTTTGGTTCTGTCATAGCATAGGCATTTTACAATTCATACGTGAAATATTAACCTGCAAGCAATGCCATATCAACACAGCTCTTTGTACTGTGTGAAGACTGAATTATTAATATTAAAACAAAGAAAGAAGAAATAAACAGCATGAGACACAGCAAGCTACCATTTTATTATGACATTGAGTTTTTAGGCACAAAACATGTTCTTAATGCTTGTTATTCATTCTGTTTCAAATAATTTATCTTATGTTTAAAGTATAAATCCTTCTTTTTACCTAATTAAAGAGAAGATTTTTTTTAATTTTTTTTTTTCATTTAGAGTAAGAATTCTAGGCTTCTGTGGATACAGATAACCTTTTCTACATGACAACATTAAAGTAACATTCTTAGCACTTGGAAAGCCTGTATGCTTACAAATTACTGTAGATGTAAATTCAGCTGGAATCCAGCTGAGAAATGATGCAACACACTTAATCTCTGGTAAAAGTTATAAGGCAATTAGCTAGTGAATATTTATCAGAGTGACATTAAGTTCAATACCGGAGAATGGAGATGATGGGTAAACATTTTTAGCATCTTCCACATAAGTAGCTAATGCTGGTACTTTTTATTTTTTTAATACTTAAAAATTCCATGGTGATGAGTTGTGGATGAAGTCTTTGTTTAATTTCAACTATAATTTATGCTTGAGCATGGGTTGCTTAGGACATTAGGATTTAATTTACTTGCTTTTTAAAAATTATTATTTAATTAATAGCCCAGACAGGACTTTTTAAAATTGTGTAGCCATTTGTTTTTACTCAATGAACTCTAAAATATTTTGGTTCATAACTTCATGTGAAAGATCATCTTATTTTCAGAGTAAGCCCTTGTGTGTTGTTCACATCTGTGTTTATTTACACCTAATATATTTGTTAGGCAGTGGTAGAATCATTAGATTCTGAACATACTATCCAAAACTTAGATCTTCTTGAAAGTTTTCCAACAGAAAATTCTAACAGCGAGTATTCCAACATTTCTAACATCCAGACATTTTCTAAAAATTCTGTATAATCAAAATGGAAGGTTCCTGGAGAAGCTCACACAATTTAACTTGACAAAAGTATACAGTCTGACCTCATTAAAAAAAAAAAAACAAAAAAAAAAAAAACCAACTTTTTTCACTGGTTGTTGACATGGATTAATAAAAACCCAGTATTTCAGTAGATACATTTAACATTTATGTTCTTTTAAACTGTTTACACTGTGCATGTTTTCTTGAGTCATTGCTTATCAAACAGTCATATGGATAAATGACAGAGATACTGACCATTAACAATTTTTTTCTGTGTTTTTCACCACAAAAAAAAAAAAAAAGAGAGAGAGACAGAGAGAAATACTTCCTTCCAAGAAGTGTCTGTGGTGGCAATTTGCCATCATTCCTTAGTGTCCAGTGCTGCTGCTTCCACAAGCTCAATATGCATCTTCAAGCGTTTCACAAGTCAAGAGGAAAACAAGTGAAACTTCTTTTCACGTGGCTCTCAGTGGCATATCAGAATCATCCTTCAGGACAGATATCTGGACTTTGACAATGGTCAAGAACAGTAACTCATAACCCAACTATAATCACGTTTTTTTATCTTCCTTACAGCAGGCAGAACAGTGGAAAAATGTTGTTATTAATGCTTGATACCATTTACCCCTGACAGTTCGTCCCCATGACTTAAACACAATTGCAAGAAATGATGCACTTTAGCTCTTTTAATATATTTTAGCAAGCATGTCTTTCTTCACTTGACATGTGTCCTAAGTTTCTTATTAATCTCTACTGTCACTCAAGAATAGCCAGGAAAAAAATAAAAAAGGAAGGCACACAAAATATTATGTATACATAAATACAAAAAATATCAATTCACAGTAAATAAAAAAATATATATATTAAACTAAAAACGGGTGTGATTGAAACAAAATTCCTAGTATTGTGGTGGCTTTACCCAGCTGGGCAGCTGAATTCCACCACAACAGCTCTCTCACTGCTCCTCAACAAAGGGAATGGGGAGAAAATACAATGAAAAGAACTCAAGGGTTGAGATAAGGACAGGGAGATCACTCAACAATTATCGTCACGAGCAAAACAGATTCAGCATAGGCAGACTAATATAATTAATTACCTATTACAAACAATATAAAGCAGTGAGAAACTAAAAGCAAATTAAAAACACCTTCCCTCAATCCACCCTCTTTTATATCCTCTCCCTGAGCGACACAGGATGCAGTCAGCCCCTAATGCTTTGTGTATGGTGCTCCTTCACAGTCACTCTCTTTCCCTGATCTAGCATGGGGTCCCTCCCACGGGATGCCGTCCATCCCAAACTGATCCCACATGGGCTTCCAACAGGCATCAGCTCTTCAAGAACCGCTCCAACATGGGTCCGTACCACAAGGTCCATCTATCAGGAGCAAACTGCTCCAACATGGGTCCCCCACGGGCAGCAGCTCCCCCCAGACCCCCTGCTCCTGCAAGGGCTCCTCTCCATCGGCTTCATGTCTGGCCCATGGCCTGCTCCTGCGGGGGCTCTACATGGGCCTCAGCCTCCTCCAGGTCACATCCACCTGCTCCACCGGGGGCTCCTCCACGGGCTGCAGCATGGAGATCTGCTCCACCATGGGACCCATGGGCTCCACCAGGGGCCTCTCCATAGACTGGAGTGGAACTACTACTCCAGCACCTGGAGCACCTCCTGCCCTCCTTCTGCACTGACCTTGGTGTCCGCAGGGCTATTTTTCAGTCCTTTCTCCCAGCTGCTGTTGCACAGCTGCTTTTTTCCTTTCTTAAATATGCTCTCACAGAGGTATAACCAGTTACTCCATAGCTTGGCTCTGGCCAGTGGTAGGTCCCTTTTGGTGCCAGCTGAAACTGGCTCTTATCTGACATGGGGCAGCTTCTGGATTCTGCTTACAGAGGCCACCTCTGCAGCACCCTGCTACCAAACTCTTGCCACATAAGCACAATACAAGTATATTTCTAATCAGCATTTTAAAAGAGGACAAATGGCTCAACAACAAATGGCAATGCTGCTGAACAGTCAGAGGAAATGCTGGTCATGAGAGAACACTTATAAATAGAGAACCTGGATCCTAGGAACATAACACTAATTTGACTCAAAAAAAAAAAAAAGGAGAGAGAGAAACAAAATACAACAAAAATCTATATTTATTTAAAACTCAGTAGTCCTCAGATTATCTTGTTTGGGGAGGATAGTTATAGAAAGCTTATGGCAATGCAAAATTTTTATTGTTAGGAGTGTATCTAATCCATTTGAGTTCCTTTTGAGGACAGCAGAGCACTGTTAAAATAGTCAATAGCCCAACCTCTAGCATAGGAACTAAGGTCTTTATAGGCAAAGAAGATTGCAGGTAAGTCTAATGCATCAACAGACATCCCAAGTTTAAATGTTTCTAAGATGAGGATATGTTGACACTGTCTAAATGGCATGGATTAGATAAAAGCAATATTTTTAGTGGGCTTCATCTGTTTTAATGTTAGCCACTTAAACTCAGTTAATAAGGGTAAGTTCATTGTTTAGGTTCCTTCCAGACTGTGTAGAGAGTCATCTCTTGTATATGATTGATCCCACCTGAAGATAGGTATTTATAAGAAGTAGTACAAATTACCTCCTGTGGATGTTCTTTCACTGATTATAAAGGAAGTCTCAATGAGTGGTTTAGACTTAGATGCCTAGGCTTTGAGTGGAAGAGGGGGGAGTTAAATGATCTGAACCCAGTCCTTTGTTCCAAAGTTATATTAAAAAAAAAAAAAAAAAAAAAACTACAAAAAGTAATTCTGAATATTATAAATCATTAGTAGATATTTACTACATACTGTTAAAACTAACAGCCTTCTTCAGTTTCTTTAACAATGTACATTTTCATGTAATTCCAGTATTGGGATTTTGGTCTTGGCATGACATGAGGAGGAGGGAAGAGAGGAACTGTTAAGCTGCATTTTCTCAGAGATTTGAAAACTATTAGCTCTGCCTGTGCATAGTCACAATTAGTCACATCATTGCTATCCACAAATGTTTCCAGTTGTATGCTAATATTTAATGTAAAGCTCTACATAGGTTTTGGCTTTTTTTTTTTTAATAATTTATTTTAAAATTATTATTTCCACAGTTATGTGACAATTTGTGAGGTTAGTGTGTATAGACAAAGTTGAGAAGTATGTGCTATCTAATGTAAATGTACTTGCAAGTCAGGGTGAAAGTTCACAGTGGAAAGCTAACTATAAGAACATAAAATCAAGGGAAGCTGAAATAAACTAGCTGTAGGTTAGCCAAGACTAGCTCGATAAAAAGTAAGAAACATCTTTCTAGCAGATACAATCATCCTGGAGCATGAGATTTTGAAACCCAGAATCAAGAAGTCAAAAGCTTGGGTTTTTAATAATCTTGTGCAAAACAGATTAGGATATGATCTCCAGGTTTTGACTTGGAGAGTTGAATGTCCCAATAATGTGGCTGCTATAAGCACGAGGCTCACTAGACTGCCAGAAAGCATTACAAACGGAAAATGGAAGGGATCAGAAAGTCATTAGTTTAACCAAGTCTGAGGCCTGTCTGGAAGAAAGAAAAACAAACAAATACAAAATGCATAGTCATAGTTTTATCTTCAGAGGAGGAATGATCATAGAATCATAGAATCATTAAGGTTGGAAAAGACCTCTAAGATCATCTGGTCTGATCATCTGCCTAGTACCAATATCACTCACTAAACCATGTCTCCAGGCACCACATCCAAACTTTCCTTAAACACCCCCAGGGACAGTGATTCTACCACTTCCCTTGGCAACCTGTTCCAATGCCTGACTATTCTTTCTGAGAAAAAATGTCTCCTAATTTCCAACCTGAAACTCCCCTGGAGCAATTTGAGGCCATTCCCTCTTGTCCTATCACTAGTTATCTGTGAGAAGAGGATGACCCCCAGTCCCCCAGTTCCCCACACATTCCTTTCAGGTAGTTGTAGAGGGAAAAAAAAAAAAAAGAAAAAAAAAAAAACACGCAATTTGATAGCTTTTCTATGGTGCCCTCTTTCTGGACATCTTCTCATACAAATAAGATAATACCTTAGAACATACATTCCTTAAGTAATTAGGACACTCTAACATGTCATGTAAGGTATTTTGTTTGGACAAAATTAATCAGAGTGCTTGGACTTTACTTCTATCCCTCAATTACACAGAGCAGCCGGGAAATCTACTTTTGTTGGTTTATTTATTTTCTGAGATGTTTATATAATCACATGATTTAGAAAGTCAGTTTAGAAAGGATGCAAGAGATGATCCCTTTAGAAAGGAAACAAGAATTTATGTGAACTGTGCTAAGTAACTGTCATTGTGTTTTGCAGCTTTACTAAATGCAGTCTCTAGTCCATAGCTGTTCAGATCTGGTAGGTTGTTTTCCAGACTTCATGTCCCCTTAGGTAGCTATTCTGGGAAAGCTAATGAGAAGTAAGTAAACTGTTGTTTTACAGATGTAATATATATAAAAGTAGCTTTTTTTTTTTTTTTTTTTTTTTTTTTTTTTTCAGCGAGGACGTCGTGCGGATGGGCTGCGGCGAGGGCTCCTGGCAGGGAGACGAACGGATCCAACCCCTAACCCCCGCCCAATAACGCGACGCAGACCCGTTGGTCAGAGCCGCAGCCCCGGCTCCCTCCCACCGAGCAGGCAGGAGCTGTGCTTGTGCCGCCGCGGGCGTTGACGTGCTGCGGGCGGAGCCAGGGGTGACAGCAGACCACCCAACCCCTGGCGCTGTAAGAGCAGGCCCTAGGGAGCGCTGCGACCCAGCAGCGCCGCAAAGAGGACGTGCTAACGGGACCGGCTTGGCAGTTAGCGCAGGCAGTTCAGGCGGGGCAGTTCAAACGGGGCAGGGAGAAGTACGAGGAGGACCCTCTCCCCCATTTCCCACCTCCCTTTCTCTTCCCCTCCTCTCCTCGGGCAACGCTTCCTCGTTGCACCTAGACCTCACCATGGTGGGCACCCATCGCAGCGGCCGGTCCCAGGCGGCAACCCAAACGGAGGAGATGCTGCCTCTCCAGACTCTGGGCACTCAGGTGGATCCCCTGAGGGGGGAAGTGGCAGTCCAGACAGGTGACTGTGGGGAGCTCCGGTATCTGGAGACCCACCTGGGTCCTGAGGGAGGAAAGGGCTGTCGTGGGGTGCAGGTGTGCCCTGCTTAAGGAACTCCTTGAGCAGGTGGCTGGGCTGCAGCCAGAAATTGGCAGCTTAAGCGGCTCCTGGGAGTCTCTGAGGGTAACAGACAGGAGGTGTCAACCTGCCCCTGCTGATACCCTGCAGCCCCCTCCTATGTCCCTGCCAGCGGTAGAAGCTGACCCAGCAGATCACATGGAGGACAGAGGGCTTGACCGCCCACAAGAGGAAAGGGGCTGGACCCTCGTCACAGCTCGCAGCAGAAGGAGACGTTTGCCCCTGACATCCACGATGCCACCAACCCCCATGGTGTCCTTGGGAAATAGATTTGAGGCTCTTAGACAGGAAAAGGAAGAGGTTGAGGGTCTGGACCTTAGTCTGAGCCCGGGAAGCAACCCGGAGAAACGTGTCAACATTGGGGGAAGTACTCAGCGTAGGGATTGGGACCAGACGAGGCACTGCATCACAACCACTGCCACAAAAAGAGAACGGAGAGTCTTAGTGATAGGAGACTCCTTGCTCAGGGGCGCTGAGGCTCCCATTTGTCGACCAGACAATCTATCCAGAGAGGTGTGCTGTCTTCCTGGTGCACGTGTCAGAGACGTTAGGAAGGCTCTGCCACAACTCATTAAACCAGAGGACTACTGTCCTCTTGTTGTCATTCAGATTGGATCCAGGGAAACTGCAACTAGAAAAATGAGGTATATTAAAAAGGACTTCGCATCCCTGGAAAGGATGTTGAAGGGATCAGGGGTGCAGGTAGTGTTCTCCTCTGTCCTCCTGCTGGGTGGCTGGGACCCAGAAAGAAGGAGGAGAATGGGACAGGTGAACGACTGGTTGAGGGGCTGGTGTCCAAACCAGGGATTTGGGTATTTCGATCTTGGTCAGTCCTTTGAGAAGCTGGGTATGTGGGCTGATGACCGCCTCCAACTCAGCAAGTGGGGCACAAGTGTGTTGGGGAGCAATCTCTCTGGACTGGTTACCAGGGCTTTAAACTAGGTTTGACAGGGGAAGGGAGAGGAGCTACAAGTGACAGAGAAGGGCTGGGGGAAGTTGTCGCTGCTGTCACTGTTGAAGGCAGAAGGGAAGCACCTCTGAGTCGTCCCATAGGATTGTCTGAGGGCACCTCAGAGATGGTAATGATCCCAATACCCCATCCGGAATCTTCTTCTTGCATCCCTCCAGAGGTAACTGCGCCCACTGTTTCCCTCAAGTGCCTGTACACCAATGCGCGGAGCATGGGAAATAAACAGGATGAGCTCGAGATCTGCGTTCGGTTGCAGGGCCACGATCTCGTTGCGATCACAGAGACGTGGTGGGACAGCTCGCATGACTGGAAAGCTGTCATGGAGGGCTATGTCCTTTTTAGGAAAGACAGGCAGGGGAAGCAAGGGGGTGGGGTTGACCTTTATGTGAGGGAGCAATTAGAGTGTACCCAGCTCCACCTGGGGGAGGGTGAAGGACAAGTGGAGAACTTGTGGGTGAGAATTAAGGGGTGGGCTAGTATGGAAGACACTATTGTGGAGGTGTACTACAGGTCACCAGATCAGGAGGACGTGTTTGCTGAGGCCTTCTACAAACAGCTGGTAGTAGCCTCACAATCACAGGCGCTGGTTCTTGTGGGGGACTTCAATTATCCAGACATCTGTTGGGTAAGCAACTCGGCCAGGCACGAGCAGTCCAAACGGTTCCTACAATGCGTTGAAGACAATTTTCTGATGCAGACGGTGGAGGAGTCGATGAGGCGGGGGGTGCTTCTGGACCTTGTTCTTACCAACAGGGATGGGCTTGTTAGGGATGTGGAGGTTGGGGGCAGCTTGGGATGCAGCAACCACGAGATGGTGGAGTTCAAGATGGAACTTGGTGGAAGAAGTAAGGCTAAAAGCAGGATTGCTACCCTGGACTTTCGGAGAGCCAACTTTGACCTCTTCCGGGACCTGCTTGGAAGTATCTCCTGGGCTAGGTTGCTAGAAGGCAAGAGTGCTTGTGAGAACTGGGCTACATTTAAACAGCACTTCTTCCAAGATCAGGATCGGTGCATCCCTAAGAGTAGGAAATTGGGAAGGAGGGCAGGAAATCTGCGTGGATGAGCAAGGAGCTAATCGATAAGATCAAAAGGAAGAGGAAGGTCTATGAAATGTGGAAAAAGGGCCTGTTCTCTTGGGAAGAATATAGAAGTGTTTTCAGGGCCTGCAGGGACGTGATGAGGAAGGCTAAACCCCATCTAGAGATGAGGCTTGCAAAAGAGATAAAAGATAATAAGAAGGGTTTTTTTAAGTATATAAACAGTAAAAGGAAAACTAGGGATAATGTAAGTCCCTTGCTGAACGAGGGGGGTGTCCTGGTAACGGGAGATGTCGAGAAGGCGGAGATACTGCATGCTTTCTTTGCTTCAGTCTTTGCTTCAAGGACTCTCCCCCCTGGGACTCCTCAACCCTGATGGGGGGAGAAAGGGGCTGGGAAATGGAGGGCTCCCCCGTGGTTGACCCGAGGGTAGTTGGGGAGCACCTGAGTGGGCTCAATGCACACAAATCCATGGGTCCCAATGGGATGCATCCACGTGTGCTAACGGAGTTGGCAGAGGTGACTGCCGAACCGCTCTCTATCATCTTTGAAAGGTCCTGGAGAACAGGAGAGGTGCCTGAAGATTGGAGGATAGCCAGTGTCACTCCAGTCTTCAAGACTGGAAGGAAGGAGGATCCGGGAAACTACAGGTCAGAAGGAGGATCCGGGAAACTACAGGCCACTCAGTCTCACCTCTGTCCCTGGAAAGGTGTTGGAACAGCTTGTTCTGGATGTCATCTCCAAGCAATTGGAAGAGAAGAATGTTATGAGGAGTAGTCAGCATGGATTTACTAAGGGGAAGTCATGCTTGACCAACCTCGTTGCCTTCTGTGATGGCATCACCAGCTGGGTAGATGGGGGCAGATCAGTGGATGTCATCTACCTTGACTTTATCAAGGCTTTTGATACTGTCCCCCATGACATCCTGATAGCAAAGCTGAGAAAGTGTGGGATAGAGGAGTGGACAGTTTGGTGCATTGAGAACTGGCTGACTGGCCGAGCTCAGAGGGTGGTGATTGGTGGTGCAGAGTCTGGCTGGAGACCTATGACTAGCGGTGTTCCCCAGGGGTCGGTGCTGGGTCCGGTCTTGTTCAACATCTTCATCGGCAACCTTGATGAGGGAATAGTGTCTGCCCTTAGCAAGTACAGCGATGACACGAGGCTGGGAGGAGTGGCTGACATGCCAGAAGGTTGTGCCACCATTCAGCGAGACCTGGACTGGCTGGAGAGATGGGCAGGAAGAAACTAAATGAGGTTTAATAAGAGCAAGTGTAGAGTCCTGCACCTGGGAAGGAACAACCGGACATATCAGTACAGTCTGGGGGACGACCTGCTGGAGAGGAGCTCTGAGGAGAAGGACCTGGGGGTCTTCGTGGATGACAGGTTGACCATGAGCTGGCAGTATGCCCTCGTGGCCAGGAAGGCCAATGGGATCCTGGCGTGCATTAAAAGGAGCGTGGCCAGCAGGTCAAGGGAGGTGATCCTCCCCCTCTACTCCGCCCTGGTCAGGCCTCACCTGGAGTACTGTGTCCAGTTCTGGGCTCCCTGGTACAAAAAGACAGGGATCTTCTGGAAAGAGTCCAGCAGAGGGCCACAAAGATGATACGGGGCATCTTCCCTATGAAGAAAGGCTGCGAGACGTGGGTCTGTTCAGCCTGGAGAAGAGGACTGAGAGGGGATCTTATCAATGTGTACAAATACCTGAGGTGTGGGAGGCAGAGGGATTTGGCCAACCTCTTTTCAGTGGTTTGTGGGGACAGGACAAGGGGCAATGGCCACAAGATAGAGCACAGGAAGTTCCGCACCAGCATGCGAAAGAACTTCTTCATGGTGAGGGTGACAGAACACTGGAACAGGTTGCCTAGGGACGTTGTGGAGTCTCCCTCTCTGGAGATATTCAAGGCACGTCTGGATGCCTACCTGGGCAGCCTGCTCTAAGGAGCGTGCTTTGGCAGGGGGGTTGGACCCGATGATCTTTCAAGGTCCCTTACAACCCCTTCGATTCTGTGATTCTGTGATTTTTCTTTTTGACTGCTGAAAAACATAAAATAAGAACCATACAGTAACTGTATTCAATTATGTATATATTTCATAACCGAACAGCAGCTTTCCAGGGCAAAGTTCAAGCTATATGAAGTACAGCTTTCAATACAATTGCACTGTAATACTGAGTAAATTTTGATAACATAGTGCATGACAGGATAAGAGAAGACTTTTTTTTTTGTAACTTCAGAAGAACAGAATGCTTCAAGTGTTAGATCCGTTGGAGAAATTAAACACTGAAGAAAAGATGATCTCAAGTGACTTTTGGTCAAGTTCAATTTCAGCTCTGCTGTGTTGATGTTTTATAATATGTCCAGTATTTTTTCATGAACTTCAGAAGTCTTCTCAAATACGGTATCGTCAAGACAGTATTATATTCCAGGATTGCTACTGAGGATTGCAAACATAATTCTTTGAAAAATGCTGAATACTAATACAGGTCTTTATGGCCATAACTAAAATGGAAAAGACCAAAATATATTATAAATGTTTTGAGATCTGTGTTGTTCTTAATAGCATTCTTTGTTGTCAAGAACACTTAAATTAAGAAAAAAAAATAATTTTCCTTTGCAAGTAAATTATTGCACATAATTTCTCAGTTAGTGGAAAAGGATAGCTGGGAATCACAACTGCTCCTGAAAGCTGTTAAAATCCACTAGACTCACTGAGTACACTTAATTCTTGCAGTGCTGTGTTAGGAGTAACTTTTAAGTCTTTGAAATACAAAATCTCTCATTTAAAATGGTAAAGGGTAGGTATAATTTCTGCAACATATAACTAATATTAGGTTTACTTTTAATTGTGAAAAAACACTCTTTTTCTCAAGCAATCTTTTTCCTTTAATACTCTTACTTGTAAAAGCAGAAATCAAGAATCAGTGACATAATAGTGTTTGGCAGTTCATGGCTATCTGCACAAGCACAGCAGCAAATCAATTTCTGTTTAGGATATGAACAACACTGTGCACAATATACAGTCCAGCAGGTGCTCAATAGGAATCAGAAGTCATATTTACTCACAAGCAGCTTACCACAGGAATCTGGTTCCTTGGTAGCTCCCTGGATTTAATCTAGGTTTATTACATAGCAAACCTCTAAAGCATTTTACTTAAATAGATTTATGGCAACATAGAGACTGTTGGGCCAGTTTCCAGCACTAACTTGACAGAATGAGGATGACCTCCTAACACAGTAAAAATGTTAAGAGTACACATTATTACATACACACTGTGTTTGGGATTGCTTATACCCACACAGCAATGTTTTCTCTCAGACATGTCATATAGCTGCTCAAATTGTGTCAAGTTTTTCTAGCAGTGCTTGCACAGAGATTCTTTTACATAACCTAGCAGAAATGGATATACTTTGTACAATTTTCTGCCAATAATATTTTTTTTCTTTCTTGAAGACTATTTATTTAATGAGACCTGCAATAGTTATTTTAACAGTGTTTGTTTTATCCTGTTTTAATGGCATTGCCCATTTGAATAGCAATGGTCATCAGATGTGCATGAGGCTTGCACAGAATAAACTCCAGAGAACTAAGGCGTTCTGAGAAGTAGCTGAGGGCCTGCTGGACCCCAGTTAGTCGCAATGGATAATATGCAGCTTTAAGCAGCTAAACCCCACTTTTATAGTCCACAAAGGGAGATGACACATCTATAGGGCAATCCACCATGCAATGAAATGTATCTAGTATAGATGGGATGGTTCAGTTCTTGCCTGGTAAAGTACTGGAGAATTCAATGCATTTGGTTAAACATAAACATCTAGTGCCATATTAAGTATCCTAGTATTTTCCTACCTGGTCTTCAGTTTTATCTCCAGAAGACCAGTTGTTTAACTGGGGTGGCAGCTAAGCACCATACAGCTGTTCATTCACTGTCCTCCACCTCCCCTGTGGAATGGAAAGGGAAAAAAAAATAAAAAAAAAATAAAAATAATAATGATAATAATAATAATAAAATAATACCACCAGCTGACAGACCCGAGCATCGGCAGCCTCCCTTCCAACTCCCCCTGTTTTTATTGTTTATTGTTTTTATTGTCATGTCACCCATGATTGTTTAAATGGGGTGTATTATGTATGTTCACAGTTTAGCTGAAAATTAGTCAACTAAGATATGTACCCAGGAATGCTTAAACTTAAGTGAGTAGTACCATTTGAGACACTTAGGTAGCCACTTGCTGCTGGCAGGTACTATAGAACCTGTGAATTTGTCCTGATTTTGGCTAGGTTAGAGTTAATTTTCTTCCTAATAAGTGATATGGTTCTGTGTTTTGGATTTAGAATGAGAACAATGGTGATAACACGCTGATGTTTCAATTGTTGCAGAGCAGTGCTTACACAGAGCCAGGGACCTTTCAGCTTCTCGTGCGGCCCTGCCAGTGAGGAGACTCAGGGTGCACAAGGAGCTGGGAGGGGACAGAACCAGGACCGCTGACCCAAACTGACCAAATGGATATTCCATACCATGTGATGTCATGCTGAACAATTATATGTTCAGAAAAAAAAAAAAAAAAAAAGATGTTGCCTTTAAAATGATCTCCAGACTATTCATAAGGGCTCTTAGGACAAAATGATAAAATGATGTCCAAGTCTAAGAAGATTGTAGAGCTAAACAACTATCTCATCAACAAGAAACAGATATTAAAATTTTCTTGGCTACTTCTTTTGCAAAATATAGTCCTGGAATTAGTTCTGAAAACAGTCTAATGCAACAACCTCTTCCCTGACATGAAGCCTTACGAGGTTCAGAATAAACCTATGCAGAAAAGTGCTTGCATAGTGTAGTTTTTATTTTTTGAGTAAATGTCAGGAGCAAAAAATGAAGATCACAGTCTCAAGCTTCCACATGTGCACACACATACAAACTAAATTTCAAATTTCCTCAGTTGTGCAAGAAAAATACTTCCAAAATAGACTTCCTAGTCTCCACAGTCTGTGATACCTTATTTTTCTTTATCTTCTTCTCTTTAGTTTTGGACATTGTTTATAACTATGTGTAGATCAACAAATAAATAAGTAGCTCTGGGATCTTTTTGCTGTTCCTATGAATGTTATTATGTGAGACACTTGGCATTCTAGGATATGTGACTGTGTTTGAAAGTGGGGGGAGTAGGAGAGAGGACACATTTGAATACAAAATCAACAGCAGAAACTTGGCCTAAATATAAAACAGGGACAGATGGTGGCTCCTAGGAAAGAAATTCTGGTAAAATCTCATATACTCTTCAGACCTTTTTTTCAAAGTTTAAATATCTGTTTACTTTCTAACTTCTATCAAGTTCATATTCTATCTTTCTTTATGTTACCGGTATAATAATCACAGTAAACAGAAATGTTCCTGTGCATGCCTATTACTTTTGTATACTCTATAGCAAAATTTCTATCAATAAAACACAGATACAGTGGACTTGTATGCAGTTAGGTGCATTTTGAGAAGTCTTCATAATTGTAATCTATATGTGATGAGTTAAGAGATGAAAATAAGTAAGAAAGTGATTTCACAAGATTAAGAATTGAGGTTGTCTTGGTTTCAACTAAGATAGAGTTAATTGTCCTCCTAGTAGATGGTATGGTGCTGTGTTTAAGATATAGGATGAGAATAATGTTGATATCACACCGACATATTAATTGTTGCAGAGCAGTGCTTACACTAAGCCAAGGACTTTTCAGCTTCTCGCTCTGTCCTGCCAGCGGGCAGGCTGGGGGTGAAGCAGGAGCTGGGAGGGGACAGACCCAGGACAGCTGACCCAAACTGGCCAAAGGGGTATTCCATACCATCTGATGTCATGCTAAGCAATTAATATTGGGGGGCCTGGCTGGGGTGGAGGGACCAGCTGCTCGGGGATAGGCTGGGCATTGGTCAGCGGGTGGTGAGCAATTGCATTGTGCATCGCTTGTTTGTACACATTATTAGTAGTAGTACTGTTATCATTATTATTATTATTTTCCTTTCTTTTCTGTCCTAATAAACTGTCTTTATCTCAACCCACAAGCTTTCATTTCTTTCTAATTCTCTCCCCCATCCCAGAGAGGGAGCGGGGAGGGTGAATGAGCAGCTGTGTGGTGTTTAGCTGCCAGCTGGGTTAAACCACAACAGAGGAAAAAAAATCCTATAATGAACAAAATGGAAAGTTGTCAGGTTAGAAATATAGGAATGAATTATTCTTCTTGGTTAGTAGATAAAACTCAGCCAAACAGTTAAATATATATATATATATATATAAAGAAAAAAGAAAGAAAGAAAGAAAGAAAGAAAGAAAGAAAGAAAGAAAGAAAGAAAGAAAGAAAGAAAGAAAGAAAGAAAGAGAGAGAAAGAAAAAGAAAGAAAGAAAGAAAGAAAGAAAGAAAGAAAGAAAGAAAGAAAGAAAGAAAGAAAGAAAGAAAGAAAGAAAGAAAGAAAGAAAGAAAGAAAGAAAGAAAGAAAGAAAGAAAGAAAGAAAGAAAGAAAGAAAGAGAAAGAAAGGAAGGAAGGAAGGAAGGAAGGAAGGAAGGAAGGAAGGAACGAAGGAAGGAAGGAAGGAAGAGAAAGAAAGAGCGAAAGAGAAAGAAAGAAAGAAGGAAGGAAGGAAGGAAGGAAGGAAGGAAGGAAGGAAGGAAGGAAAAAACCTCAGCAGAGAAAAATAAATATGGAAATTAGAAGAAAACTTAAGATAACGAAATATCAAAAAGAAACACCAATTTTGTAAATCATGATGTTCTTTCAGTTACATAACAATTTAAATATTATTTTGAATATGTTTTCAGCCTTCTAAAGGAATAGTATACTTGAAAGCCCAAACGATCTTTACTCAAGAAGTATCGTTGTCTGAACAAGTAGAATGCTATTAGTCTGTATCAAATTATTTTCTTTCTTTGCAGAATTCAATCATTAGAAACCAGGGACAATTTTTAGGAATCTTTGAGCTGTGGATTTTGTCTCAATTTAATAAAAATTTAAATCATTATTCTGATTCTGCATAAATCTTACAGGGTCTTTTTATACAGATGCTAAATCAATACTGTTAACTGAAGAATGGAGAGACATTTATCAACGCACTTCATTGTTTTTATGTATATATAATCAAATCACTTTATTTATATGTGCTTAGGAATTAATAAAACCAAAAGAAAACAAAACAAAACAAAAAATCAAATAGCAAACTAAAGAAACATTCTGGACTAGAACTAAAACTAGTTCAAATTTTTTAAGAAGATGTGGGGAAAAAAAAAAAAAAAAAAAACTAGATGTGAAAGAAAACTCAATCTTCTCCATTATCTTTTTGAAAAAAAACTAAGATTCAGTTCCAAACCACAGAGAAGTTAATAATAATCTATATATTCAAGGATAATCACCTTCAGTATCAGAAGTATGGTCATTTCTCAAAAAAATAAAACACCACCAAAACCAACCAAACAAACATACACACACACTAACACACACACACACACACACACACAAAAAAACACCACCAACAACACTATTTTCATAGGTGGTGAAAGCATGGAGGCCATTTACTTATGTTGTATTCCAGTACTCAGCAAACACGATCTTTGCATTCTACCACACAATAATGTTCTGATTTCTTTATATTCTACCACACAATGATATTCCTACTAGTCAATAATTGTGCTAATTTTAGGAAAAAAGGAATAAGGGATGCACTCCTATTTTTAGCTGTAGTACTAAAATAACACGTCTATGGACCAATTAGACCTTTCCCCCTTTTTAGTCTTACAAGACTAAAGATAAGAGATGAGAAAGACTGCAAAATAGCATGTTTTCTGTTTGAGGCATAGTGTGTTAAGTTTCACTGCTAAGCAAATTTCTTACTGCCAAGTTATAAATGTTTGAAATACAGGTTTTATAATATAGGTGCTGCTACAACCTTGAATATATTGAATAAATAACGCAAAATAATTATGCTTTGTGAGAAACATAATAATGTATTCTGAACTCATATTTTGGTCATTTATTTTCTATAATTGCATTTTTAGTTTCTCTTTAATGAACTTTTATAATTATATATATATATATTATATATAATATATATATAATATATATATCCTAGACTGTTTTCTCCTCTGCCATCCCTAGATTGCTACAGCTATCTTCCTTCTTCTCTTCCTTTATAATTTCTGCATTCATCTGAGACAGTGTGATACTGAAGTCAAGAGCAAGGACCAGACTTCCTAAAGCAGACTGCAGCTCCTCTGAGATGGAGATCTAAATGGTTAGATCATGGCTGACCTAACCATCTAAATTCTTTCTAAGAAAAAAGAAATAAAAATGATGAAAATAAGTTTAAACCACTTTGAAAAAAAAGTATAGAGAGGCCCAAACTATTTTTTGTTTTGGTTTCATTTCATTTGTGGTTTTTGTATGTTTTTGTTGTTGTTTATTTATTTTTTTCACTTAACTTGAGCCAACTAAAAGAAAAGCATGTAGCAAAGCTAATTGTTCAAGCTGTTTCAGAACTTAATGAAGAAGGGAAAACAAAACAACTGCCTTAAGTGAATCATTTCACTGAAATAAAACACCCCTTTTTCAATGAGATTAATATGACTTCAACGTGATTAATCAGTTTAGGGGATATCTACATCTCTGCTGGAGATATAAAATGAGAAATTATATGAGAGTACTTATGTTAAACAAGGAGGATTGCAGGCTTTCAGATGACACTTCTCTTACTAGATTTTAGTCAAAATTTTAAACTCTTTCATTTCTCTCATTTATCTATCTTCACATTTATACTTTTGGTTTCTCACATATAAAAACGTATTTCAAGTTCTACTAAGAAAAAGTAATTAGATCATCTAGTCTGACCTTCTGTATAACTCAGGCCATCAAATCTGCTTTAGTGTATTTATTTGTTTAGTGAATATGACAACCTGTGCTTGTCAATAATTAAAAACAAGGAACATTTGAGAAAAAAAAAAAAAAAAAGCCTTCAATAATCCTTTTTTTTAACCATTTATTGACCATTAATTCCAAAGCTGACAAGGCAGAAAATGTTCACAGTATTCTTCACTTGACTCATGAGAAGAAAAAACAACAGCATAAAAAGGAATCAGTCATTTCTTTGAGCAGATTTTCTTTTTATCAGATTCTATTTGTATCTAAACAGTACTCACAATTCCCTTTTTCCCAGAATGGAGCAATGCCAAAACAAGAACAAATAGTTATTCTATTCATCGGTCCCTACAAAATGTTTAGCTCAGGCTGCACACGTTCCTTTGTCTTTGACGACAACATTGACTGTATGTATTCCCCACTTCATCCACCCCGACTATATGTTCCTCCCTGTTAAACATACTTTTATTTGTGGCAACACTATTTGAAAACCGTATTATATATCTAATCAACAAACCAATAGCAATGCAGCTTAAATAGACCTGTGAATAACAGTCCTGAAAAATAGAAGTGTTTTGTTATTATTCTGTGAAAAATTCAGAAGTTTATTATGGACTTAGAGGCCTTTAATGATAGGACAAAATGCATTTGTAGGTCTTGTTAATTTTCTTACTACTTGAAGGCTACTGGAACTTCTTAGAAATATAGTTTAAAATTTCTTTCATTTATGTAGGTGCTGTTATACATATTCCAAACAATTACATCAAATTACATTGTGCATTACTCAACAGATTTAGAGATTGGTCTGAAAAGGTCTAAATTATACTTTTCATTTTTCATCATGTTTTTAAAGAAATATGTTCCCTATTTAGTCAAAGCAATTATTTTTTTAAAAAATTACCAGAACACAAAGAAAGCCAGCCTCTTTTAAATATATTCACAAATCTATCAGGAATAAAAACTGAAGTCTTTTAAGCTTTTAAAGCTGTAATGCAATGAATTAAAATGAATAGTGATTAATGAATCTGAAATTTGTCTTCAAATGTTTTCTCTTCCATTTCTGTCTGATTGGATAATTATAGTGTGGTCTCAGATTTCATCTTTTGACCTTAAGAAACTTTTCATTCTAAAACATGAGAATCCTAAGGGGGGGGGGGGGGGGGGGGGGGGGTTGGTGCGTGGAGGGGGAAGAATAACAAAGCAAACAAACGAAAACATATATATATATATAAAAAAAAAAGCAAAGCTGATTGATACAGACAGATAGGAAAATGTCAAATATCTACATATTTCTCATTGGAAAGTCTAAAGAAGTGGAACCAGACACGTTTCAGTTGAACCCAGTGACAGCACAAGAGTTAACAAGCACAAATTCAATAAAATTCCACTTAAACAATATGAAAAAAAAAATATGGTAATTGTGGTCAAACACTGGAACAGGTTACTCAGAGAGGCTGTGATATCACCATACGGAGGTCGGTACCCAGACAAGCGTAGAACTTAAAAGCATGGTCTAGCTGATCATGCACTGAGTAGGGGACTGGACTAGTTATCTACAGGGGTCCCTACCAAATTCAGCTATTCTGTGAAAAAAGAATCAATAGTTTAATAGCACTAGGTACCTCTGATATTAGAATTCAAATCTATTATTCTAAATCTATCATTCTATATATATATATTTTTTTTTTTCTGTCTTCTGCATGAACAGCTTGCTGATTCCTACTTTCTGCATCAGAGAATTCATAAAGATATAAACAAAACTGAACTAATCCACAAGGCAGTGGCAAATAAAAGTAGGGAGGGAAGGAGGAACTGCTGGCAACCTCTTGTAAAGGCAGTGAGGTAGTTTTCTTTCAAAATTGAATGCAAGGAAGGATGAAAGTTTTTTGAGGCTACCAGATTACACAGCAGCAGGTAGAACATTATTATTAAATAATAAAAACAAAGTATATTAGAAGGGTTTTGCATCCAGCATGTTATCTCCATCCGTAGCTAGCAAATCTTGCTTGATCTATTATGAATAGTATTTGTATATAAGCAAATACTTTGAAAATATCACTGAATGGTTGGAGAGTTCTTGAAAACAAAGAGAATCTTGTATTCTCTTCTGTGAAAGTGAGGAAGGTTGTGCTTGGGGATTTAAAGGAACGTGTTTCAGTATGTAGTTTTATTTTACTTATTAGAGAGTCTAGGAGGTTTCTGGAGTGTGTGGAAGATAACTTCCTGATACAGCTGGTTCACATGAACCAGCTAGGGAGAGTGCCCCACTGGATCTTTTGCTTGTGAACAGAGGACTTGTGGGTGTTGTGAAGGTTGGAAGCTGTCTTGGACATAGCAATCATGAATTAACAGAGTTTTCAATTCTTGGAAAAGTAGGGAGGGGAATTAACAGAACTGCTACCCTGGACTTCCAGAGGGCAGATGTTGGCCTGTTTAGGAGACTGGTTGGTGATTCCCTTGGGAGGCAGTTCTGAAAGGCAAAGGAGCTCAGGAAGGCTGGACACTCTTCAAGAAGGGTATCCTAAAAGTGCAGGAACAGGCTGTCTCCATATACTGAAAGACGAACCAGAGAACAGAAACGGGAAAGCTGAACAGAGAGCTTTGGCTAAAGCTCAGGAAGAAAAAGAGAATTTATGAGCTTTGAAAGAAGGGGCAGGCCACTCGGGAGGCCTACAAAGATGTCATGAGTCTGTGCAGGGAGAAAATTAGAAGGGCCAAAAATCATCTGGAGCTTAATCTGTCTACTGCTTTTAAAGACAACAAAAAAATGCTTCTATAAACATATTAGCAACATAAAGTGGACTAAGGAGAATCTTTACCCTTTGTCAGATATGGGGGGAAAGAACAAAGGATGAGGAAAGGCATGAGGTACTGAATGCCTTCTTTGCCTCATTCTTTAGAAGAAAGATCAGTTGTCCTCCAGCATCTCCCCAAGCTGGAAGATAGAGACAGGGAGCAGAATAAAGCCCTCATAATCCACAAAGAAATGGTTAGCAACCGGCTACACTACTTAGACACACATAAGTCTAGAGGGCCAGCTGAGATCACCCAAGGGTACTGAGGGAGATGGCAGAAGTGCTCACTAAATCATTTTCCATCATTTATCTATCATGGCTATCAGGGGAGGTCCCAGTTGACTGGCTACTAGCAAATGTGACACCCATCTCCAAGAAGGGCAGGAAGGGGGACGCAGGGAACTACAGGTCTGTCAGTCCAACTTTGGTGCCAGGAAAAGTTATAGAGCAAATCATCTTGAGTGCCATCACATAGCACATACAGGACAACCAGGGGATCAGGCCCAGTCAGCATGGGTTTATCAAAGGCAGGTCCTGCCTAACTAACCTGGTCTCCTTCTATGATAAGGTGATGCACTTAGTCGATGAGGGAAAGGCTGTGAATATTGTCTACCTAGACTTTAGTAAAGCTTTTGACACTGTTTCCAACAAAAGTGTCCTGGAGAAACTGACTGCTTACTGACTTGGATGGGCATATGCTTCATTGGGTAAAAAGCTGTCTGGGTGGCTGGGCCCAAAGGATTCTGGTAAATGGAATTAAATCCAGTTGGAGACTGGTCCTGTGGTGTCCCCCAGGGCTCAGTGCTGGGGCCAGTTCTTTTTAATATCTTTATCAGTGATCTGTATGAGGGGCTTGAGAGTACCCCCAGTAAGTTTGCAGATGACACCAAGTTAGGTGGGAGTATTAATCTGCTTGAGGGTGGGAAGTCTCTACAGAGGAATCTGGATAAGCTGGATTTATGGGCTGAGGCCAACTGTATGAGGTTCAACAAGGCTAAGTTCCAGGTCCTGCACCTGGAGCACAGCAACTCCATGAAATACTGCAGGCTGGCGAAAGAGTGGCTGGAAAGATGCCCAGCAGAAAGGGGGTATTGGTCAATACCTGGGGGCTATACCCAATACCTGGGTCAGCACCTGGGGTCAATACCTGCCTGTATTGGTCAATAGCAGGTTGAATGTGAGCCAGCAGTGTGCTCACGTGGCCAAGAAGGCCAACAGCATCCTGGCTAATATCAGAAATAGTGTGGCCAGCAGGAGTAGGAAACTGATTGTCCCCCTCTGCTTGGACCTGGTGATGCTGCACCTTGAATACTGTGCTCAGTTTGGGGCCCCTCACTACAAGAAAGACATTGAGGTTCTGGAGAATGTTCAGGGAAGGGCAATGAAGCTGGTGAAGGGCCTGGAACACAAGTCCTATGAGGAGAAGCTGAAGGAACTGGATTTATTTAATCTAGAGAAAAGGAGGCTCAGGGGAGACCTTATTGCTCTCTATAACTGCCTCAAAGGAGGTTGTAGCAGGGTGCGGGTTGGTCTCCCAAACACCAAGGTATAGAACAAATGGCCTCAAGTTGTGCCAGGGGATGTATATGTTGGACATCATGAAAAATTTACTCACTAAAAGAGTTGTGAAGCATTGGAACAGCCTGCCCAGGGAATTGGTTGAGTCGCCATCCCTGGAGGTATTCAACAGACATGTAGACACAGTGCTTAGGGAAATGTTTTTGTGGTAGATTTGTCTGTGCTAGGATAACAGTTGGACTTGATTTTTGAGGTCTTTTCCAACCTAAATATATTTAATACTTCACATCCAGAGGATTTCAGAGGATTTCTTTTACCCCCACTGTAATACATGTATTATGTATACTGCCTATATACAAATAAAAAGACTATTACATAGATAACAGAAATGTATTGGTTATGTAAATATTTAAAGGGGATAAAATGTGTTGAACATGGTTATTTTTGAAGCTTATCATGACTAACAAAACTCAAGAGAAATTCAAATGTGATGAAAAAGAATGTGATAGTATTTTTCACCCGAGCAACAGAAACAAGTGAAAGGAAATATTCATCCACTATGTATCAGCATTTGTGAAATATTTATTTGATTACATAGAATTAAAGGTATTATAATCTCACTACAAGAAGGGAAATAAACATCAAGGTCTTATAACAAAAAAAGACAGAAGAGGGGAAAATAGGATCTTCAAAAAGGAGAAGAAAGTGAAAGGAAAAAGAAAAGGAAAAAGAAAAGGAAAAAGAAAGGAAAAAGAAAGGAAAAAAAAGGAAAAGAAAAGAAAAGAAAAGAAAAGAAAAAAAAGAAAAGAAAAGAAAAGAAAAGAAAAGAAAAGAAAAGAAAAGAAAAGAAAAAAAGAAAAGAAAAGAAAAGAAAAGAAAAGAAAAGAAAAGAAAAGAAAAGAAAAGAAAAGAAAAGAAAAGAAAAAAAGAAAAGAAAAGAAAAGAAAAGAAAAGAAAAGAAAAGAAAAGAAAAGAAAAGAAAAGAAAAGAAAAGAAAAGAAAAGAAAAGAAAAGAAAAGAAAAGAAAAGAAAAGAAAAGAAAAGAAAAGAAAAGAAAAGAAAAGAAAAGAAAAGAAAAGAAAAGAAAAGAAAAGAAAAGAAAAGAAAAGAAAAGAAAAGAAAAGAAAAGAAAAGAAAAGAAAAAAAGAAAAGAAAAGAAAAGAAAAGAAAAGAAAAGAAAAGAAAAGAAAAGAAAAGAAAAGAAAAGAAAAGAAAAGAAAAGAAAAGAAAAGAAAAGAAAAGAAAAGAAAAGAAAAGAAAAGAAAAGAAAAGAAAAGAAAAAAAGAAAAGAAAAGAAAAGAAAAGAAAAGAAAAGAAAAGAAAAGAAAAGAAAAGAAAAGAAAAGAAAAGAAAAGAAAAGAAAAGAAAAGAAAAGAAAAGAAAAGAAAAGAAAAGAAAAGAAAAGAAAAGAAAAGAAAAGAAAAGAAAAGAAAAGAAAAGAAAAGAAAAGAAAAGAAAAGAAAAGAAAAGAAAAGAAAAGAAAAGAAAAGAAAAGAAAAGAAAAGAAAAGAAAAGAAAAGAAAAGAAAAGAAAAGAAAAGAAAAGAAAAGAAAAGAAAAGAAAAGAAAAGAAAAGAAAAGAAAAGAAAAGAAAAGAAAAGAAAAGAAAAGAAAAGAAAAGAAAAGAAAAGAAAAGAAAAGAAAAGAAAAGAAAAGAAAAGAAAAAAGAAAAGGGAGAGAAAGCCTCTAGGCTTGTATTTTAGCCTCTGAGATTAGAAAGCAGGAAGTTCTTATTTTCTCCCTAGATTATATCTGCTATTATCCTCAAAATTCTTATTGTCACATAGGCACATATTACAGAGCTGGAAATGATTGTAGTTTTAAAGAAATATTTTCATCAGGTTAATGTCATGATTAGTATAATACTAATAAAAATATAGTGCTTTATGGCTGTCAAGCAGGAACAACAACAAACAAAAAATAACTATAATAACAACAAACAAAACCCGACAATAACAGCAACAAAATACCTTTGTTTGTATCTGTTCATATTACTTTAATTAAAAAATCTGTCAAAAGAAAAGACATCACTTAGCAAATAAAAAGTTAAGGAATAGTATGTATTTAATTCACTTTAACTCACCTCAAAACACTCCTGTATCCTGATTGTGTAAATAATTTTCTTTTGATTTTTTTTTTCTGCATTCACCTCTTATGGGGATTCCTGTAAATCATTTCACTCATTTGTAATTGCCATATCTCTGCATATAAATTATGTATTGATGATGCTTTTCTGGAAGGTATCCGTCATCTTACAGTTGGGTCAAACACCTTCAAAGTAATTTATTAAAAAAAAAAAAAGAGAGAGAGAGAATGCTGCCTCTACAGAAATACATGCTTTCATCAGTATTATAGTGCATTAAACATGATTAAACTTAAGTGAATATCCAATATATATTCCAACTGAATAGTTTGAAGCTCACTAACAGAATTGCTAGCAAGTTATTCTCACTCATAAACACTTTTTAGAATATTTTATTTGGTGTACTATATTCAAATATGTTGAAACTTTTAGCACATTAAAGTGGACAAGGTTTTCTTAAAAAAATAATAATCTTCAAAGCAGAGGAAAAGGGTGAAATACACTCATGTGAAAGTGAAAAGGCTATAGAAGGAAAAGGTTGGAGCAAATGACAAACATGAATGGCCAGTCAGCATTGGATTCCTGTGGAATTCCAGTGGAATCTGCTGGCAATATATAGCTGAAATTGTTGTTATAGCACTATCCCCTGTAGGTCAGAGCAAGATAGAAATGAGGCTGCTTTGTGCTGGGAGTTATCAAGTAAATGCACTGCTTGAAACCTAGTAGTTAGAGCAGTCCTGTCAATTTCAATCAAAACTGTAATTACTAGAGAAAGATATTAAGTTTCCATCTATTTTTAAAGTACTGTAAATTCTTCAGTATCCTAATTGAATTACATAAAGTATTCTTAATTTTCCCCCTCTCATTTTATTACGTATCCTAGCATAAATGTCCCCAGCGAAGTTACATTTCTGTTTACTTAAATGTCTGTAAATATTCCACTGCTCTCGAAACAAAAATAAAACCTAGAAAACCTGGAAGTCTTATTTTTTAATTGAAAACAAAATAACAAAGAATCAAGTTCTGTGTTACTTCAAATAAAAATAGCCTGGAAATACTAGCCAAACAAAGCCGACATGTTTTCTAAAAAGAAATTTGATACTTTGTTCCTCAATTTAATCAAGCTCTGCAGAAAAAAAAACAAGAAAAAAAGAAAAAAAGAAAAGAAAAGAAAAGAAAAGAAAAGAAAAGAAAAGAAAAGAAAAGAAAAGAAAAGAAAAGAAAAGAAAAGAAAAGAAAAGAAAAGAAAAGAAAAGAAAAGAAAAGAAAAGAAAAGAAAAGAAAAGAAAAGAAAAGAAAAGAAAAGAAAAGAAAAGAAAAGAAAAGAAAAGAAAAGAAAAGAAAAGAAAAGAAAAGAAAAGAAAAAAAAGAAAAAAAAAGAAAGAAAAAGAAAAAGAAAAAGAAAAAGAAAAAGAAAAAGAAAAAGAAAAAGAAAAAGAAAAAGAAAAAGAAAAGAAAAAGAAAAAGAAAAAGAAAAAGAAAAAGAAAAAGAAAAAGAAAAAGAAAAAGAAAAAGAAAAAGAAAAAGAAAAAGAAAAAGAAAAAGAAAAAGAAAAAGAAAAAGAAAAAGAAAAAGAAAAAGAAAAAGAAAAAGAAAAAGAAAAAGAAAAAGAAAAAGAAAAGAAAAAAAAAAGAAAAAGAAAAAGAAAAAGAAAAAGAAAAAAGAAAAAAGAAAAAGAAAAAGAAAGAAAAAGAAAAAAAAGAAAAAGAAGAAAAAGAAAAAAGAAAAGAAAAAGAAAAAGAAAAAGAAAAAGAAAAAGAAAAAGAAAAAGAAAAAGAAAAAGAAAAAGAAAAAGAAAAAGAAAAAGAAAAAGAAAAAGAAAAAGAAAAAAGAAGAAAAGAAAAAAAGAAAAAGAAAAAGAAAAAAAAGAAAAAAAATCTGCCATCACATAGAGGATACAGAATTTCAAGAACAGTTATTTCTTTTTAAGAAAAGAAGAGTTATCAGTGCCACTGATAATTGCAGTACCGCTCCCTTATAAATTAATGAAGGAGCTCCTTCACCTCCTTTCAGTGTTACGAAATGACAAAAATAACCAAAAAAAAAAGGCATTTTTTTTTCCTAATCTTAATGAATTAAGAATTTTCTTTCTTCTTGTTCAGTTTTCCTTCTGTGGTTTTATAGTTACAGGTCTTTTTTTTTTTTTTTTCCTTTCTTCTTTATAGCAAGGTAAATAAATAAATATCATGTTTATTCTTTATTGTAATATATATACAACTAAATGAATAATAATAATTATTCTGTATGTGTATTTTGTTAAATTGTCAAGTAACTGCTCTGAATTTTAAATAGTTTTGAAATAGATTTAAATTTATCTTCATAAAACAACAGTGAAAATCACAGGGATGTTGCTAAAAAGTTTCTTTAAATAGCATAGTAAAGTAATTGTTGCTTCTGTTATAGTGTATGTATATATATCCTTTTTATATAATATTGCTTTAGCAATTACCCTTCATATCAATACATGTAATCTGTAATCACAGAATCATAAAATCATACATTGTTTTGGGCTGAAAGGGACCTTTGTGACTAGCTAGTTCCAATGTTCTTGTCACGGGCAGGGATACTATCCACTCGATCAATGATATCCTTCACTGAAGAAAATGGCTGTCCTTTTAAATTACATTTCTACATTAGAGGTATTTTTCTATATATAAAAGAATACGATCAAGAGATGTTAAAAATTCTTTTTTCATTTAATATTGATTTCATCTTTGAGTTAGATTAAAAAAGATTAACTACTATATCTAATACTTTTGTTTAAAGAAACTGAAGTACTTAAAATAATAAAGCAACTAATACGCTAAAAAACATTAAAAAATTAAATGTGTGTTTTACTAAGAAGTGTACTTTCATTTTATTGTATCTTTAATATTAAAATCCTTAATTTTAATACATAACATTCTGATATTGGATGCAGATAGCTTTATATTTTTAATAATTAGGGAGGATATTTTACAGAATAATATATACAATTAAATAAGTATGAGCTGGTTCCTCTTGACTATGTATTTTAGAATAATATTGTTTAAGGTCAGAGATTATATGGTAAAAAAGTATTATCTATTCCCTTTACTTTTCTTAAATTTTCACTGATCTCCACATAACATTATTGCATGTTGTTGTAATTATCATACACAATATGTGTTTTTAAATTAATTTTTAGGAAAAAAAATATATATATATTGTCAGTTTGGAGTGTAACTATTTTGTGAAATACCTAGACATGATTGCTGAAAAGGTCTGTATACCCAACTGATTATTTAAATTGCAAACTTAGTTTTCCATTAACATTTTCTATTTTGGCATCTTAAAAAGAGTGTAAGTTTAATTCAGCAGAACATCCTGTGGGGAAATTAGTTCATTTTGCTAAAGTATCTTAATAATTACAGTGACATCAAGGTTAATTGCTTAATCTGTATTGCCATAGTGCAGTCCTGTAGAAATCCCAACACAATCTGTTCTATAATTAGTGCCAGAATAGCCATATATAGAACAAGTTGTAACCTAAATAATAATAGAAAAATTATGGATATGATTAATAATTAATAATTCACCAAAACGTCTGCCTGTCTTTCCATCTATCTATACATATATATGCATTAATGTGAAGAAAATGGGTAGATTTCCAAAAAACAGAGCTCTTGCGAACACAGTGTTAAAACTTTGAGGAGTTATAAAAAGCTCTGGTAGTAAATAACTTCAAGAAAGAACTTTTTTTTTTTTTTCTCCCTATTCTTTTTTTTTTTTTTCAGCTCCAGAATGTGATTTCTAGTGAACAGCCTTACACTTGTATCAAGTCCCATGTAGTATACCACAGTAAAGGATGTCTTAGTCAAAATATGAAAATATGCTTATCTCCTAAATAAGGCAATCTGAGTTTTGTTTATGAAATGTAGCAATTAAGTTATATAAAATATTCTTCTTTAATCTGTGTACTTCAACTTGAATGTACATAAACCTTGTTTTCAATCTTTACAACAATTATTATTCAGGTCCTTCATGTTTCTTCAAATTGTCAACTGCTTGATAGACATGAGTTGGAAATGCAAAACATACAGAAACATCTAAGTTGTGTGTACAACATAGTACTGTTTATGTTTTTAAGAAAATTAAACCTAACGTCTAAGATCAAATTGATTTTTGATTGCCATATCATTAGTTGGCATATAGTAATAACATATGATGTATATGTAAAAGTCTTGTATTGTACTGTCAAATTGTACAATATTTTGGTATACACCGTGTTGATTATTTGAAAGTCTTAATGACGCTGAACCTGACACATTTGAACTGGTAGTATGAAATTCCACTCACAATATTTCTGATGTGCACAAAGTGGATCTTATTTGATAGAGACAACAATGTTCCACCAAGTCCATGAAAGCAATGTAATTCATTAAAAGTAATGCACTGGTCATTATCTTCCTTTTTAGGAATACTGAATAAGCAAAACAAAAACAACTGAGTTGGTTAGAGACTCCCTTAGAATGATGATAATTCTGACATCAGAATTCTCTGGGAAAAGAACACATCGCAACAGATCTCTCAGCTTTCCAACAATATTATAAAGAAAAAAATCAAAGGTATGTTTAAGATGTAAAAATATAAGGACTTTAAGGACTTTTTCACTGTATCATTATCATTATTCTTTTCTTTACGGCTTCTTTGCTTTTTTTTTTTTTTTTTGCTTTTTTTTTTTTGAATGAACTTGTAATTAGTTTTGTTTCAATTGCCTGCTGGAATTGAATAGTCTGGCATCCAGAGTTTAGTCTTTTTTTTTTTTTTTTCCTTCATATTCAGTTTCTCCCACCTGGCATTCCTTTCCCATTTCATCATGTCAACTTAACTGATTTTCTTCTTACTGCACTTTATTTTTCCACATATATATTCTATATATATTTCTAAATACTTCACCATTTCTGTATTATTATCATTATTTTCAAATATTCTGTTTTACTTTGTATGCAGTAGTTCTTTTGTATATTTCCTCAATAGGACCTCTTTCTGAATGCCCCAAACTCATGTTAATTATTTTCTACGTTCCTGCCAGAAATTCATAAACTTACTATGCTTTGCTTGCCTGATATCTTGTATAAAATAGTCAAGGTTTATAAAATAAGCTTGAAGAGATTTCTACTTCATTTTGGGGGTTAATTTCAGTAATGTTGCCTATTACTGAGTTTACATATTTTTATTGGTGTATTGGCAAACTTAGCACAAGATTCTGTGCAATTTCATTGCCTGTTCAAGATATGACATGCTGAGGAATAAGGTGGTGTCTCTGATAATTTAGGATACTCTCTACTCCTCTTGCTTCATCTTAGTCATCAGTTCATGCTGGATGCTCATTACATCTGAGATACAGGATACCTGTTATTCTGCATTAGGAAACCTGGTTTTCAAATAACCAGTATTTGGAGACAGACACTGGCACATGTATCTGTAATAGTCAACGGTATAATTGATCTTATTTCCAGAAGGGCTATATGGAGAATTTTTAAGACATTAACTAATTAAGCAGCAACATACAAAAGAAACTCGGTTTTAAATTTAACAAATCAAAACAAAAGATCTATGGACTGTATCTGTCCCATTTTGCAGAAATTGGAATATAAGTAAATCACAGACGGTGCTAATCTCAAAAAAGCACCTCTGAAAAATACAGCAATAGAACAAAACATTATATGACTCTTTCTTGTATGTTTTGTACAACAGAACTGAAACATACAGCCTATATGCTTGAAGAAGTACACTATCTTAAGATATCCGTTCCATTGTCAATGTTGAGCTTGTCACCTAAATGTTGGTAACACTGTGATAAATCCTGATGCTGGTTGTGGTTGTTTTAGATACTAGGACTTTGAGGGAGCTGAGGAGGCAAATTAACCTTGATTTTACAAAGGGGAAAAATCTGTCCTTATTATTCTCAAGTGCATATTCTCTTAAAGTGTGATTATTAAATAATGAAATGTCCCAAATGAAACATACTTTAAATCATGGCATATTTAAATTTCTAAATGTCATTTTTATTTGCCCTACCAGCCTCTATCCATCTATATATCTATCTGAGTAATTTTGAAAGTATGTACCTTTGTATATTATGGATACCAGAGATAGATACAGCTAGATATGGAAATGCTCTAAGTCAGTATATGGCAAATTTTAAAATAGTCAGTTATAGAAGTTACTTAGATTACCTTATAAAAGCTACTAGGAATTCAGTGTACTCAAATGAAAATGAATAAACCTTTAATTTTCTTATATATTACTTAGTTATTTCCTCTTATTCAGTGTTTAATCATCTCCAGGGAAACAGGAATCAACTCTCCAATATCCTGTAGTAATTTTCATGTAAATGGTTTCTCAGCTAAACACCATTTTAATATTGAGTGTTCATACTACATGGTGGGAACTGATACAATTTACAAAACATTTAACTTGGCAGTTGGGCTACTGTTGAGAAATTTCATATGAATCTCTTTCACCTCAACAAAAATTCTATTCTTTGAATTCCCTTTGAAAAGGCACTTTTTTTATCATGATAAGTTTATTTTGGAAGCCAAGCTAAAATTAGTAACCTGTATTCTCAAAGAAAGCTGAAGCTTAGCACAGCAGTGCTTGCACACAGTCACATGTAATTGCAGCTTTCTTTTTCTTTTACGCAGGAATTAAAAAAATAAAAGGCTATGAGTCTTAGCAATATCCTATTCTTTTTAAAAAACATATTTTAACATGCTTGTAGCTGAATGTTATTTAATTCTCTTCCCCCCAACCCTTGTCACCATAGATACTGCTTAGAAAAGTTTTATAGGTCATATGATACCATCCCAGTTTAAATCAGCTAGCCACTACCACTGAAATTATACAGACTACTTTGCTTTGTTAATTTATGATTTCAGTCTATTAAAATCAACCTTTTAAAAAATTCATTTATTTTGTACTTTATTGAACAACTCATCAGTGGTCTTTCAAAAATATATTTATCACAAGTTGAGGTGAGATCTGGGTAAATGAGAATAAAACAGTTGATTTTAAAACTCTGACTTTTAGTTCAGTATTTCTAATTTTTGATAAGGAGTTCCAGTATTCCACAATATTTTTCAGTATTGTGAGATTCAGATTTTAGTAAGAAGCTGAGATGAGAGAATATTTTTGCACATTTATTTAAAAAGTAATTAATATTAAATAATAAAAGATTGGTTACACAATATTAAAAAAGCAAACAAACAAAAAAACATACATCTACATTCTTGTTTAACTAGTACTAACTTTTTTTTTTTCCCACTTGAACTTTAATATACAACATTAAAGACTGTGTTTACTATATATCTCCTGTCATTTTGACCGTGGAAGATATCTGCTGTTCAGTTTTAAAAGGTCACATAGTCTTGGCTTCTGTGACTTAATCAATATGAACTACATGTCTCTGCATCAAAATAAACATCCACTGCTGCCTCTTCTTCTTTTTTCCAAATGAAGTACTGTGCTATTCCTGATCTCCTCTTGCATATGGCTCTGGTCTTTTCCCACATTAATAGTCTAGTGCACTGGATGACCAGAATGACTGTAATGACAAGGAGGACACTGGGGCAATGTTAATGCAGTTGCTTGTGACTGATTGGACAACCTCAGCAAAAATTGATCTTCCTGTCACCCCTTTGAGTCCACTAATGTCATGTTGTTTTTTTGGAGAGACTCAAGCCTACTTGATAGACTTGTCCTCAGGTTTTTCATTCCAGTCTCTGAGGGAGTAGAGGGCTGGGTGATAAGCAAGGTCATTGGCTATTGAACTGAAACTAATTAAATGGCCCATCAATATAATCTTTATGATACAATTATTTGGGTTTATTTCACGTGACCAGTATGGGGGAGACACTGATTCATTGTTTAAGATATTTATTTTACTTTAAGAATAAAGCTACTATCAAGAAAGAACTTGTCACACCTACACATTTGTGGTTATGAAATATATTGGCATTTGCAAGACGAAGCATGTTCATTACATGTACAATATCCTCTGAGTTGTCAAAGGTATTAAATAAATTATTTGCATTTGTTTTTGCAGAGATTTCTGTAAGCTAAGGTTTGAAACACAAAATAGAACATGTCCTCTAACACCTTGTTCACATTTAAACAAATTATTATTAGTTACAGACAATGCAGGAAAAAAAATCAAAACAATACAAAACTGAGAGCAATTTATTTCCTTGTGAAATCTATATGCTTTCTGAAACTTTTTGGAATATATTGACTTAAGACTTGCATACTCTCACTGGAAACAGGAGGAAACAATTGTGAAACAGTCACTTCCACATACTCTGCCAATATTGCTCTCTCAATTTAAATAGAATCTTCATACTTCGATTTGATATCTCTCAGCCTTGCTGAATGATAGCAAGATTTTTAGGTCAAAGAAAAAGAGGTTTGGAGATGTTATAGAAGTTACTAAAGGGTGTGTAGAAACATGGAAGTTATCTAAGAGTAACTTAACTATCAGTGCTGCAGCAGCCCCTATATTTTTCTGTCATTTTTAATGTTGCAGCTGAATAAAACGTCAGTAAGAAGAAATTTGATGTGAGCACTTGGTTGTTTATATATATAAGCTATGTACGTAAGTGATACAATATGCAGTAATGCTTACAATCCAACCTTTTTGAGGACTTTGAATGTTTAGGATTTTGTTGGTTTTGTTTATTTGCTTGTCATGGTTTTTCTTTGTTTTCTTTTGCTTTGCTTTGCTTTACAAAAAAAAAAAAAAAAAAGTCATAGAAGAAAGCTGTTTTCCTTTTGTTTTCCTTTGCCTTGTTTTGACCTCATACGGGAAATAGGACTAAAAAGGGGCAGTCTTTAAAACAAATAATTTCATTCTATACATTCACAGAGACCATACCAGCATTTTTAGAAAACTAAGAGCTCAAAAAACCCACCCAGCTTGTTCACAGAATTCATTTACAAGGACATCTACTATAGTGACAGGGTTAACTGCAAAGAAAATGTCACCTACAGTATGATGTAAAAGAAAATATTGATTTTAAATGTAAACACACAGTGCTGTGGTGGCATTAACAAGCACATTTCACTCCCTTTTGTTCTTGCAGTGTTGGCAAAGTGTTGAGAACGTTGTTTAACCTACAAATAAGTTGATGTAACCTTTCTTTACTGAGGAACCGGCACCACTATGACTGTGAGGTGCTATAACAACAAAAATACTGGACTAATGTAAAAATATCATTGAACTGAATTTCTTGAGCCTACTATGCACCACTACCTTTCTCCAAGTCATTTCAAACCAGACTCTTGGTCACAAACAGCTTTAACCTTGTGTCATGAGAATTTGCTTTTGATAGGTTTGCTGTACAGATAAATTTTCTGGTTCAAATCCATCAGCTTACTCATCATTTCTGCCTCTTCTCACTAGCAGATAACTGCACTAGCCATTGTTTTTTAGCCATTGTTTAGCCTTTGTTTTATTAATTTAAATGATACCACTGGGATTTCTGAAGTTTTAATATATCATCCAACCTTATCAGTAGTATTACCACAATTTTTTTCAGATTCCTTTCTCTCTTATGATTTCTTACTACCAGTATTTTAACTTCATAAAAGAGTATAAAACTAATCATTGTCATCTCAGGTCTCAGTTGATTTCTGCAGGAAGACAGTAGTGAAAAAACTGGAAAAGATCCTTTGTGCAAAGCAAAACTCTAAAGCAATTATAACCTTTGATGTTCACACTTTAAAGTAAGAAAAAATTATTCAACCCCTCTCCTCTTCTTTTTTTTGTTCTTTTTTCCCCTCATTCCTAGTATATATTTCATTTGTATAAATGATCCTGATTTTATTTGCCCGATATCTTATCAATTTTTGAGGTAATGATCCAAGGTAAAAAAGTAGTCAATTAGGATGACAGTACTGAGACATGCTTCACTATATGTGTTCAAGTCCTTCATTATTCAGTGATTCCTCTCCTGTATATCTCTTTGAAGATGTCATAAACACCAAAAATCAGCCTTCTAGATAGAAAAAAAAAAAAAAAAGTAAATTTTATATTTGAAATTTCCATGTGAGCTTATTAGCCAAAGAGCTAAGGACAATTTGAGAAAGTATAAAAAATGCTGATTTTTTTTCCAGCAATTTCCATTTCCTAATGTTTTTATATGTGCTCTTCAACAACTATAAATACTGAGCGTATTGTTATGGGATTTGGACAGACAACTTTCTCTAGGCTATTTTCCATTCAAGTTACAAAGTAACAGAGTATAGATTCAAAGGAAGATCAATATATCTCCTCATTCATCTCCCTGTAATTCAAAGATGATGTTCTGGAAAGTACAATCTTTATTTTTATTTATTTATTTATTTATTTTGGTGCTTATCATTGCATAATCCTAGCAATATTAATAAGGTCATAGAAATATTTTTTCCACACAGTGTTCATTTTGGGAAACCAATTACTGTGATGACTGGCTCCTTAGAAAAAATGGATGAACAGTTGGGGCTTCCAACAAGGTTTGTGATAGAAATAAAGACTTCATTATGAGGTTGTCATGAAAAGTGTCCCAGTGACAGGAAAGGACTGTCTACTACAAGGAAAAGCTGAGATCAGAGATGAAAGGACGTTGATTAGGGTTTACTTTCAAATTGTTGATCTTCAGCAGATTACTTCAAAAGAAATACTTTTAAGTATACAACATGAGTGTATATTCAGTTATTATCAATAACATCTGGCATCTTGAAGACAAAGTTGTAATTAATATTGCAAATAGGTTAAAGCAGTAGCCTAGAGTAGCCTAGAAGAAAGATGTATTATTTTTTTTTTCATTTAAAATATTGTCAGATGAAATTGTGAAACCAATACAAAACACATTTCTGATATCAAAATTTGAGTATTATTTTGGAGGTAAATCAAAACAGTTTTCAACAAACAGGATGATTTACAATGCAATACATTACAGTCATTTACAATAAGCTTGTTAAAATTTCAGTGAAACCATGAAATATATATATATATATATCTTACAAGTTAAGATCATAACATCAGAAACAGTTTCATTTGAGAAAACTTCAAATTACTCTTGAAAATAACTGACAAAGAAGAAGTAGTATGAAATTTATAATAAAATGATATATAAAATATAAAGATACCAAAATCGTAAACTGCTTTAATAAATTAATCAATTTATTTATTTATTTATTTATTGGGGGGGGACACAGCATGATATCAGAAGAGCAATTAAATATTAGTACACACAGATGTTGCTGTGTGATAACAGTGTTGTGAAGATTGCAATTGAAATTGTGTGAAGATTGTGAAGATTGAAAAAGTGACATTAAAGCCTCATAAGAGGTTTTAACATAGAGAGGCTTCCTGTGAGAAGCTTATAAGTAGATCTGTAACCATCATTGAACATCTGTTTAAACAGAACTTCCTCTCCTTTCCATGAAGCTTTATTGGTGAACCTACCTGCCCTAGAGTTCTTAGTGTAATACTCTATCACATAAAAGGTAGATATAGCATGGTCCTGGAATTACTCAATAAATTATGATTGAAGCAATTCAACACAGAAGGGGAAAGTACAAACTAATGCAGCCACAATTTTCTGTATGTATCCAAAATTTGGCTAACTATTCTGGTTATTTGTATGTTCAAGTATATGGTATCCTTTTTGCAAAAAAAAAAAATGGAAATGTCCGCTCTATTATGTAAAACCTGTTCAGATAAATCATTTTTGCATAAAAACCTGTGTAAAAAAAATGTGAAAATGTAACAGAATTAAGCAGATAAGTCTTTCTCCAAGAAATTAGAGACAAAAGAGATATAATAGACGAGGACTTTTATATAAGCCAATGAAGTAGGAACCAATATCAGACAACATTGTTTTTATGTTATGTTCAGCTGATGTGATCACAGGTTATGAAAAAAACTGTGTTTTCTTCACAACAAATTGACACAACATTAACAGGTTTTGAGGATAAAATAATAATAAAATAATAAACTATTTGATAGATTCTTAGTAGTTTAGGACAAAGTGGGTACTTGGAAGAAATTGGCAGGAAAATTAAATACCAAATGCAATATCCTAAAAGCTTCAAGAAGATTTCAGCTTTGTATGTGCTCACAAAGTAGCAGCTTAATTGTGTAAAAATAAATAAATAAATAAATAAATAAATAAAAATGAGAAACATTCACAGAAACATTTGTATTTCAATAATTAAGCCCAATGTAATCCTGAAGTTATCATGATGACAGAGTAGATATAAACTGGGGGAAGGAGGAAAGGAGTCCATTTGTCCATTTTACCATCAAACTTCGGTCCCTCAGACACCTCCATGTGCCTTTTTGCTATACTTCAGAACCTGTAATGAGAATCTTCTGAACCATGACATGAAAATATAATTTTGGTCAACTGAAACATAATCTCCATTTCAGATGCTCAGAATTGAGCATAACACACAGGTTATACTCTGTCTATAAAGCCACAGGACTCCCTAAAGGTTCTCCTAAAGGAGAACCAACATACTACTCTGTGTGGAAGTAGTCATTCTATGCCAGTTGGCCTCAAGACCAGAGAACAATTCCTGACAAACTTTTTTTATGTAGACATAGTCTTAAAGTCATATATTGGCTCCACAGTGTTTATGCTGATTCAGAAGTGAGATGGATTTCTTGATCAAATTAGCTCCGAAAAATTTGTCTTCAAAGATGAAGGTAAAATACAGAACATTGAACATATGTTATTAATAATTATATATTTTATTACTTTCAGATTGAAAAAAAAAAAAGAAAAAGGAAAATGAAATAAAAGATCTTTATTCCATTTTTTTTTCCTTGTAACCATATACTTAATTCTTTCACTCATAGGGGAATTTTAATTTAGATATTTTAATTATTGTTTGCTTTGAAAACCACTGAAATCTGGGCCTTTGAAACTATACTTTTTTTCATGTGGAATGCTAAAAGAAAAAATAATCTTATTTATATACATATATTTCCTTAATTTTTATCTGTATAATTGTTCAAAAATGTTTTGGGTTGTTGTCTATTGCCTTCATTGCTCTGTAGAATTATATCTGTTGTGTACCTTTGTGTGCATTCTTAAATTACTTCATTTGGATCAATATTCTGCACCTTTCAACTTATCTTGCTTACCCTGTGTGTAGTATTACTCAAATCTTTTACCAATTTTGTTTTATCAAAGCTTTTATTCAACTTCTCAGTTTCACCTGAGCCCTCTAAGGTTATGAAAACAAACATTTCATATTAAGATTTGAATCACTATTTTTTTCAGTCTATATTGACTTATCCACAGTTTAGCATATTTAAGTCTATAAATTATGTTGTAATTCATCTCTATTTGTATTAGTCTACTTTATAATGCAATAATTGTAAGCTAAAACTCCAGATCAAAACTTGAAACTTTTACATCTTTAATAAATAATTAAATAAATGAATTCAAACGAACAAACAATCAAACAAACAGTATAGCCTGGAATGCTTCATCCCAAAATCCTGCTCTGAAGTTTGCATAAAAGAGCATGAAACAAAGTCTGTCTGAGCTGGTCTTTGGGAAGGTATTAACACCTGAATAGTAAACATTTCAGTGGGGAATTACAGTTGTCTCTGCTACCTACACAGATTTTGTGGTAAGAGCCAGCGGAAAATTTCATTTCACATAACTTTTGCCTACTGTGGTTATAAATGCTCTTAACAAAATTCCATACTTAATCGTGATATTCAAATCGTACATGGTTATTAAAAAATGAGAGTAACATCTGGAATGGACTTATTGCATCTGCAAGGGCATAGGTAATACACATTCAACTGGTCATGCTTTAGGGAAAGATTTTTGATGCTGACATCCCTGCCAGGAGAGCAGAAGCTTTAGATTAGGAGGAGATGACAGGACTGAGTAAATGGAACATCAGGGGACAAAGAATACACTGCAAATAGGTGCAGCTAAGAGGTCATTTGGAAAGAGAACCAGCTGGATATTATTGGTGTGAGAGCACAGTGACAAATCTGTCTTCTGTCCACAAGCAGAGAAAAGACACAGGAGATTGGACTGACTTCAAAGATTACCTGTACTATCTGAAAAGGGATAGCTGAACTTGAAACTGTCTGTCTTCCATTTTTCTCTCTTCTTCCTCTCCTTTCCCTGTTCCCAACACTATCCTTTCCTCCTTTCATACACTTTCCTTCTTCCCCTCCCAGTTTTAGATATTACTTTAAGGTATATCGGAATAACCAATGTACAGTTGTTATTCAGTAAATTCTATAAACACCTGCTAATATCAGCTTTTAAAATCAGCTGGGATGTTTTCTATTGTTGTTGCTGCTGTTTTTTGTTTGTTTGCTTTGTTTTTTGTTTTTCCAAATGGCTGATGAAAATTTTAATGATATCTTCCTTCACTGAATTTTCAAGGTCAGTCCAATACTAACTTACTAGGCACTATAAGAAAATAAGACTGGAAGAAGAAATCGTTGAGAGCAGCCCTGCAGAGAGGGACTTAGGGACTTGGGAGTTCTGATTGATGAAAAGCTCAGCATGAGCCAACAGTGTACTCTTGCAGTCCAGAAGGCCAACTGCAGTCTGGGCTGCATCAAAAGAGGAGTGGTCAGCAGGAGGTGATTGTTCCCCTCTTACTCTGTCCTCATAAGGTTCAACTTGCATCCATCTCTGGGGCCCCCAGCACAAGAAGAATGTGGACCTGTTAGAGTGGGTCCAGAGGAGGGCCATGAAAATGATCAGAGGGCTGGAGCACTTATCCTACATAGAAAGGCTGAGAGAGCTGGGTATGTTCAGCCTGCAGAAGAGAAGGCTCTGGAGAGACCTCATTGCAGCCTTAAAGAGGGCTTATATATATATACATATAAAAAAAAATAAAAATAAAATAAAAAAAATAAAAATAAAAATGGAGAACCCTTTTTTACATGGGTAGATAGTAATAGGACAAGGGGGAATGGTTTTAAACTAAAAGAGTGGGGATTTAGATGAGATGTTAGGGGGAAATTTCTTGCTCAGAGGATGGTGAGACACTGGAACAGGATGCCCAGAGAAGTTATGGATGTCTCATCCCTGGAGGTGTTCAAGGCCAGGTTGAATGGGGCCCTGGGCAACCTGGTCTGGTGGGTGGCATCCCTGCCCATAGCAGAAGGGTTGGAACTCGCTGATCATTAAGGTCCCTTCCAACCCAAGCCATTCTATGATGATTCTACGATGTTAGAAAAGGAAAGAAGATTTGGAAAAAAATAATGTAAAAGGCAACACAGGTGGGAGAAAATCCTGTGATCAGCGTGATGCAGCTACCTTCTGAACATCTCTGTGCCTGATCAATAGACTGGAATGGAATGGAATAATTAGAATTGAACAGAACAGAACAGAACAGAACAGCTCACTTGGAAGGGACCTTCAAAGATCATCTAGTCCAACTGCCTGGCCACTTCAAGGCTAACCAAAAGTTAAAACATATTATTGAGGTATTATCCAAATTTGTCTTGAACATCGACAGGCATAGGGCATCAACCACCTCTCTAGAAAGCCTGTTCTGGTGTTTGACCACCCTTACAGTAAAGAAATTTTCCTAATATCCAGTCTGAACTTCTCCTGGTGCAGCTTTGTACTGTTCCCGTACATTCAGTTATTGGTTATCACGGAGAAAAGATGGGAACCCACCCCCCTCCATTTCCCTTCTTCAGGAAGTTGCAGAGAACAAAGAGGTCACCTCTCAGCTTTCTTTTCTTCAGACTCAACAACCCCAGTGTCCTCAGCACCTCCTCATAGGACTTGCCTGCCAGCCCTTATCATAAAAGTATACCAAATTACTAAGGCAGGACGTTCCCTTCATGAGCCCATGGTGACTATATCTGATAAGGGCTTTGTTCTTTAATTGCCTCTCAGTAAACCCCAGGATAATCTTCTCCATAACTTTTCGACGTACTGAGGTTAGACTAACAGGTTTGTAGTTTCCTGGGTCTTCTCTCATGCTCCTTTCATAGATTGGCTAGCTTCCAGTCAGTAGGGACCTCTCCAGACTCCCCAGATCTTTGGTAAATAGTTGAGAGGAGTCCAGCTATAATGTCCACTAATTCCTTCATCACTCTAGGGTAAATCTTGTCAGGACCCCTGGACTTCCAAATGTCATATATTTTCTTTTCCTGCTCTAGTTCCAGGAGGAGCTCCCTGTTTAGCCAGGCTGGACTTCTGCCTAACTTACTTGACTGGTGGCACAATGTGATTGCCTGGTCCTTGGCTTTTAAAAGGTGATTCTTGAAAAATGATCAGCTTTCATGAACTCTTAAAAACCTCTAGAGCAGATTCCCAGGAGACACAGCTAGCTGGCTCCCTGAGAAGCTTAAAGTTTTCTCTCTTAAAGTTCTGGGTGGCAATTCAGCTGATCTTTATTCTCCTTACACTAAAAATGTTGAACCCAAAAAATTTGTGATCACTGTGGCCAAGACGGCCACCTACATTCACATCACCCATAAGGCTTTCTTTATTCTCAAGTAACAGATCTAGAGAGGCACCTTTTCTGGTTGGCTCACTCAGTATTTTTGACAGGGAGTTATCTTCAATATGCTTTAGGAATTTCCTAGACTTACTTGTCACAGGAGTATAGTATTCCCGGTTGATGCCTGGGAAGTTGAAGTCTCCCATAAGGATGAGGGCAACTAATCCCAAGATTTCCCCTAATTGCCTATAGAATATCTCATCCATTCCATTATCCTGAGTGGGCAGTCTATGGTAGATACCCATGATGACATCTGCTTTGCTATCTGTCCTTTTAATCCTCACCTAGAAGCTGTCTACCATGTCATCCCTAATGGCGATGGATATACAGTTAATCTCTCCTTTACATACAACACAACACCTCCACCTCACCTGCCCTGCCTATCCCTCCTGAACAGCCGATAGCATTCCATCCCAGCACACCAGCTGTGGGACTTGTCCGACCAAGTCTCACTAATTACAGTGATATCATAACTCTGAGAAAGGACCAAAGATTCCAGTTAATCCTATTAGTTTCTCATACTGCGTGTGTTGGTATAAAAGCATTTCAGATGTTCTCCTGAACCCACAACACCCTGGAGTGACATAGATGCTCCCATTAGCCTTGCCAGAGAGTGCTGTACCATCCCCTGGTTTAACCTCAGTGTTCCTAATGGTATCCCCCTTCCCCACTGATCTTAGTTTAAAGCCCTCTCAATCAGTGTCACCATGTTATGGGCCAAGAAACTCTTCCCCCACTGACACAGGTGTGTCCTGTCAGGCCCCAGCAGAGCTTTCATGATAAAGAATCTTCCATGATTATAAAACCAGGCTTGGAGACAGGTATTGATGACCTGGTCTCACCTGTTTCTTTTCCCGTCTCTCCACATTACTGGGAGGACTGAGGAAAACAAAAACAAACAAACAAAAAAAACCAGTCTGTGCTCCTAGTCCTTTAGTTCTCTCCCTGGGGACCAGAGATTTTTTTTTGACAGGCCTCACGCCTCCCTTTGCTATGTTGTTGGTACTCACATGAAAGATGAGTGGGAAATAGTCTGAACGATGTATTATGCTCAAAAGTTCACTGGTAACATCCTTGATCCTAGCCCCAGGGAAGCAGCAAACTTCTCTGAAGTTTAACGAGTGAAGAGTGTCTGGTCTGCAGATGGGAGTTTCTGTTCCCTTCAAGAGGAAGTCACCTATGACTACAACTCACTGCCGTTTCTTCACGGCACTGGTCTTGATGCTACACTTGCTAAGAGGCCTTGGTTGATCTAACCTTGAAGGGAGGACTTGCACAGATGTCTCTTCTTCCATCTTTCATATCTTTCATCTGCCATACCCAGAGCCTCATACCTGTTCATTAATAGAAATGGAGTGGGAGACAGAGGTAGTAACTTGCTTCCATTTCTCAGTGTACCTCAAGTTGCTGCCTTTATCCTGATGCAAATCAGATACTGGTCCTGCTTCAGTAGTGGCTGTGCTAAATTGGCGTGTGCATAACAGAGAAGGCAGAGCATGGCTTCATTGACCTTTCAGACTCCCAGATGTTTCTCAGTATCTCCACCTCTTTCTGAAGCTTGGCCATCAGGCAGAGCAGTTCATCTACCCAGGCATACCTGGCACAGGTGTGCTTGCTCTAGCCCTCCACCTCATGGAGTAGTGTCAGGCCCACTCCACAGCCTGAGAGCTGGGTGGTCACACAACCTGCTTGGAGCTCCATCTGGTAGGGTATTAGCCCAAGCAGGTGCCAGAGGAAGAGAATCAGAGGACATAGCTTTCTGTCAAATGGTCGCTATGTCCATATCTCCTTGCTGTAGAGACCTGACAGAATAGTTTAATGCATTGCTTTGGCTGGGGAGGCTGTCAGGGCTGCAGTCCATGTCTGCTGGTGAGCAGAGCAGGCAGGCAGATCAGACTGCGTTCTGACAGAGTGACAAGAGTGTGCTGCCCTTCTTGAGACAACTGCCACACAAATGGCCCTGTTCCTGGTCATGGCCCTGGTCGCTGGTGTGCTGGGTCTGACTGGGATGGAGTTAACTTTCCCTGCAGAAACCCATACAGTGCTGTGCTCTGCTCTGCACTTGTAGCTAGAACAGCACTGGCATCACACCAGTGTTGTGTCTATTGCTGCGCAATACTGGCACCACATCAGGACTCCCTCCAACCCCCCAGGAGCCAGCAGGCTGGGGGTGGACAAGAGGTGGGGAGGGGACATCGCCATGGCAGCTGACCTAAACCAAACAAAGGGACATTCCATGCCATATGGTGTCACATGCAGCAATAAAAGGCGGGAAAGGGGAAGGAGAGGGGGAGCTCTCATTGTGGAAGCATCTGTCCTCCCAAACAACCGTTACACGTATTGAGGCCCTGCTTCCCAGGACACGGCCAAACATCACCCGTTGATGGGAACTAGAGAGGGACTGGTTTACTCACTCTGTCCTTCCATGCAACCTTTTTTTTTTGTTGTTGTTGTTCATTTTTCTTTTTCCTCTTCCTTTTCCCTTTAATTAAATCATCCCTATCTCAAACCTTGAGCTCTTTGCGTCGGATTTTCTCCCCTTTCCCCTCTGAGGAGGGAGAGTGAGAGAGAGGCCGTGGTGGAACTCAGCTGCCCACCCGAGTAAAATCTCCACAGCTGGCCCTCCCTAGGGGTGGGTGTGGTGGTTTTACTCAGGTGGGCAGCCGAGTTCCACCATGGTCGCTTTCTCACTCCCCATCCTCAAAGAGAAAGGTGGAGAAAATACGATGAAAAGGGTTCAAGGGTTGAGATAAGGACAGGGAGAGTTTCCTGTAGCTTTGCACTGACATTTAGTGTGTGTTCAAGATGGATGCTGTCATATCAGAATGTAGTTTTACATCAACCCATCAACTTTTTTCCAGAATCATGATCCTTCTTTAAAAAAAAAAAAAAAAAAAAGTCATATAATGACTTAGAAGCACTTAGAAACACAGAAGAAGCAAAAAAATAACTGGAGAAGGTGCAGAATAGAGTTAGAATTAGAGTTCTCCCATAGTCTATCTGTGTTACAAAGAGATGAGGGCATTGCAAATAAAAAAGCTGACAGATTATTGTGTATACCTATTAAGAAAGTCCCTTCGATCTTTAACTGCTTTCTTGTTTATAATGTTTATCTTCAATTTACTAGAACAACATTTATGAGATTAAAAGCACAGCATTTGGAGCTCTTTATTATAATTTAATAATAGAGGTTATTGGGCTATTTTTATTCATTTATAACAAGGATAATGTTTAAATTCCTTGATGGATTTTCAATGTCTTCCATCCTATGAATGTTTCTATTATTAATCAATGATCTAGGCTCCTCTGTACTGAAAACAAACAACAAGAACAACAAAACAGTAACTGGTGATGATAACCTGAGTCCTAAAGAGCTCATGGCAACTAGAAGGGCCATATGGTCAAGTTAGACAAATGGCTGTGGTGGCACACAAGGCTGTTTTAAAGTGGACTGTTAGGAAATATTTTCAGCTTGCCACCTGCTTAGCCATTTTCCATGTTCACTGTAATAGCCATGACCATTTCATTTCCCTTTTTTAAATAATTAAACTATTGTAAAGAGCTCCAGAGTTTAATGGCGTTGCCTCTCTCTTTCTCAGTCTTTTAAAACTGTTATAGTAATCCAAAAGCTATCTAAAAAGTCATATTACCCATATTTATTGCTGTCATTATTACTATTACCTATTATTATATGTTATGGTAAAAATGAGTTGGAGTTTGGAATAGCCTGCTTATACATGGCAACATCTTGTTCTAATTGGATATGAGTTTTAGCCCAAGTAAGGTTGTCAGGTTATACAGGGAGGAAATTAGAAGGGATAAAGCCCAGCTAAAGCTAGCTACTTTGGCTACTACAGTAAAATACAATTAAAAATGTTTTTATAAGTACATAAACAAGAAAACAAGGTCTAAGGAGAATCTCCATCTTTTACTGGATGCAGGTGGAAATGTAGTGACAAGAGATATATGAAAAGGCTGAGGCACTTAATGCTTTCTCTGCCTCAGTCTTTATTAGTAAGACTAATTCTTCTCAGGGTATGCAGACTGCTGAGCTGAAAGACAGAGGCAGGGAGCAGAATGAAACCCTTACAATCCAAAGGAACATAGTTAGCAACCTACTATACCACTTGAACATCCACAAATCTCTGGGACCAGATGGGATCCACTGAAGGGTGCTGAGGAAGCTGACAGAAGGTCTTTACAAGCCATTTTCAATAATTTGCCAGCACTTCTGGCTAAACAGAGAGGTCTCAGTTGACTGGACTTTGTAGAATGTGACACCCTTCTATAAGAAGTGCAGGAAGGAGTATCTGGAGAATTGCAGGCCTGTCAGTTTGACCTCAGTGCCAAGGAAGGTCATGGAGCAGATCATCTTGAGTGTCATCACACAACACATACAGGACAATCAGGGGATCAGGGCGTTTTTTGCCTTGCCTTGTCTTGCCTTGCCTTTCCTCACCTGGCCTCCCCTCCCCTGGCCTCCCACCGCCTGGCCTCCCCTGGCCTCCCCTGGCCTCCCCTCCCCTGGCCTCCCCTGACCTCCCCTGGCTTCCCCTTCCCTGGCCTCCCCTCCCCTTCCCTGGCCTCCCCTTCCCTGGCCTCCCCTCCCCTGGCCTCCCCTCCCCTGGTCTCCCCTCCCCTGGCCTCCCCTCCCCTGGCCTCCCCTCCCCTGGCCTCCCCTCCCCTCCCCTGGCCTCCCCTCCCCTGGCCTCCCCTCCCCTGGCCTCCCCTCCCCTCCCCTGGCCTCCCCTCCCCTGGCCTCCCCTCCCCTGGCCTCCCCTCCCCTGGCCTCCCCTCCCCTGGCCTCCCCTGGCCTCCCCTGGCCTCCCCTGGCCTCCCCTGGCCTCCCCTGGCCTCCCCTGGCCTCCCCCCTCCCCTCCCTCCCCTCCCCTCCCCTCCCTCCCCTCCCCTCCCCTCCCTCCCCTCCCTCCCCTCCCCTCCCCTCCCCTCCCCTCCCCTCCCCTCCCCTCCCCTCCCTTCCCTCCCTTCCCTTCCCTTCCCTTCCCTTCCCTTCCCTTCCCTTCCCTTCCCTTCCCTTCCCTTCCCTTCCCTTCCCTTCCCTTCCCTTCCCTTCCCTTCCCTTCCCTTCCCTTCCCTTCCCTTCCCTTCCCTTCCCTTCCCTTCCCTTCCCTTCCCTTCCCTTCCCTTCCCTTCCCTTCCCTTCCCTTCCCTTCCCTTCCCTTCCCTTCCCTTCCCTTCCCTTCCCTTCCCTTCCCTTCCCTTCCCTTCCCTTCCCTTCCCTTCCCTTCCCTTCCCTTCCCTTCCCTTCCCTTCCCTTCCCTTCCCTTCCCTTCCCTTCCCTTCCCTTCCCTTCCCCTCCCCTCCCCTTCCCTTCCCTTCCCTTCCCTTTCCCTTCCCTTCCCTTCCCTTCCCTTCCCTTCCCTTCCCTTCCCTTCCCTTCCCTTCCCTTCCCTCCCCTCCCCTCCCCTCCCCTCCCCTCCCCTCCCCTCCCCCCTCCCCTTCCCCTCCCCTCCCCTCCCCTTCCCCTCCCTCCCCTCCCCTCCCTCCCCCCCTCCCCCCTCCCCTTCCCCCCTTCCCCCCTTCCCTTCCCTTCCCTTCCCTTCCCTTCCCTTCCCTTCCCTTCCCTTCCCTTCCCTTCCCTTCCCTTCCCTTCCCTTCCTTTTCCCCCCTTTGAAAAATATTGAGGAAAGAAAAAAAATCTTTTAAAAAATCTCATTTCATTTCTGAGTAGTTCCCACAATCTGTGAAGCATTCCATTATTCTTGAAGAATATTTTTTTAATTCCTGTTAAACTGTGAAAAGATTGAAAACAAATAAAAATAGCTAAAGATCTTTTTGGTTGACAGCAAACTTCAGAAGCATGAGGATATTCTCAGTGAAAAATAATTTATCTAGAAAACTGGAAATATCTCATACTTTCAAACAATTTTAAATAAAATTTTAGTTTTGACCATAAAATAGATTGTAAAATAAATATTTAAAAATGTAAATACATATATAATATAAATATTAAATATGTACCAATAAATAAATATTTAAGTACAATAAAATTAATATCAAATTAAATATTTAAATATCATAAAATAGATTGCTCAGATTATAATAGACTATTCTGAAATAGAGTGAAATTTGGGGTCTACTTAAACCCTTGGGTCCTATTCTTGTTTCCTGATTTGGCCCACAAAATAAATAAATTAATTTATTTAAAAGCTTATATTCATCTGACAATTAAATGTCTTTTGGATAATGCAATGGTTGGACTCTGTTTCACAGGAAAGTATCTTAAAAATATCATCTGTCTTTACATTTTACATCTCTGACAAAGAGTCCCTCCCCAGTTTTTCTATAGGTCCCCTTTAGGTACTGGAAGGCCACTATAAGGTCTTCTTGGAGCCTTCCCTTCTCCAGGCTGAAAAACACCAACTCCCTCAGTCTGTCTTCCAAGTGCAAGGTCCTGCATCTGGGTTGGGACAATGCCAAAAACAAAAGATAAAAGCATGATACTTCTTTATATATCACATGAAAATTAAATAGTTCCCTGTAAGTGTACAGTACTGGATACTGAGTAAGACCAAGGAATTATGATGAAAGTATTGTGTGCATCTCCAGGACATGATACGGCATTAAATTAATGTAAGAAAGCAATATATAAATGGTCCTGATGTGAATGAGCAGAAGAAATTTGAATCAGAATCTACCCTTTTTATAGGGGTAGTCCTCAGAAGTAATGGAGCTGCCATCCCCCCTATATCTAAAAATTTTGAATGAAATGCTGCGGGATTCTTTGTTTGTTTGTCTTTTTGTTTGTTTTAGTAGTAGTCAGTGTGGTGGTTCAAGAGATAATAACATCCCACCTTCACTGAGTGGAGACAACCAGCTTTTGTCCACCTCTTTTTGTACTACCTCTTCTCTCCTGCCTCTTTCCTTACACGTTTTGCTATAGACATTCTTCAGAGACCAGTATAAAGGTGATTCCCCTGCCTTCTTTCGCATGGATTCATGTACCAGGATTTCCACAAGATCCCTCTTTCCTAGCTAGTCTCTTCTGTCTCTCCAGGTCTCTGAAGAAGAAGGTCGGCATTGCTCACCCTCCAGTTTCCCAGACCCATGAACAGCTTCTCCTCAGGGCTCTGGGAAGCTGAGGGTAAATTGGAATACTTTTCTTTTTGTTTTTGAGACAGCTGCTGCTTCCTGTAAATTATGCTTATGCTTATGCTTATGCGGAGTCTATCTGGACGCCTCTAGCTAGCTGTGTCCCCCAGGGGTTAGTACTGGGTCCAGCATTGTTCAATTTATTCATCAATGACCTGGACGATGGAATGGAGTACACCCTCAGCAAGTTTGCTGATGACACAAAGTTAGAGGAGTGGCTGATACCCCAAAGGGCTGTGCTGCCATTCAAAGGGACCTTGACAGGTTGGAGGTTTGGGCAGAGAGGAACCTCACGAAGTTCAGCAAGGGCAAGTGCAGGGTCCTGCACCTAGGGAGGAATAACCCCAAGCACCAGTACAAGCTGGGGGCTGACATGCTGGAGAGCAGCTCTTGCAGAAAGGGACCTGAGAGTCCTGGTGGACAGCAGGCTGACCATGAGTCAGCAATGTGTCTTTCTGTCCAAGAAGGCCAATGGTATCCTGGGGTGCACTAGGAAGAGTAATGCCAGATCAAGGGAGGTGATCCTCTCCCTCTACTCAGCCCTGGTGAAGCCACACCTGGAATATTGTGCCCAGTTCTGGTCTCCCCAGTACAAGAACGACATAGAATTGCTAGAGCAAGTCCAGAGGAGGGCTACAAAGATGATGAGAGGACTGGAGCACCTGTCATACAAGGACAGGCTGAGAGAACTAGGCCTGTTTACCCTGGAAAAGAGAAGACTGAGGGGAGACCTCATCAATGTGTATAAATATCTGAAGGGAGGGTGTCAAGAGGATGGGGCTAGACTCTTTTCAGCTGTGCCCAGTCAGAGGATAAGAGGCAACAGGCACAAACTGAAGCACATGAAATTCCAGATGAATATGATAGGGCATTTCTTTACTATGAGGGTGACAGAGCACTGGAACAGGTTGCCCAGAGTGGGGTTGGAGTCTCCTTCTCTGGGGATATTCAAAACTCACCTGGATGCCATCCTATGCAATGTGCTCTAAGTGATTCTGTTCGGCAGGGGGTCTGGACTAGATGATCTTCTGAAGTCCTTTCCAACCTCGGCCATTCTCTCATTCTGTGAACAGAAAAGAATGCAGGCAACCTTTGTTACATTAAATTAGTGAATAACTGCTGTTGCAAAGAACAGTAAAACTGACAACTAAAAAGAGAGAACTCATCATCAAAAAAGAGCACCTGATTTCTTGTTGGGCTGGAAAACTCCTCTTCAAAAGCTGCTGCTCCTTGTTTGTCTCTCACCAAAGACACAGTCTGTAGAGTACTGCAAAAATAGCTTCAAATGAATAAGAAAACAAATTAGCAAACAAGCATGGACAAGAAAAAAGGACTTCAAGTGACTACACAGAACCAACTGGGAACAGTTGGTACATCTCCAATGCGAGAGCAAGTAAGGCAATATGCTCCAGGAACACACAGATAAGAAATGAGAAAGAAATGAAAATTAAATGCATTTGGTTGAAAGGAAACAAGATAGAATCAGAAAAGAAAATCTTACCATCAAAGGAAAACAATGTAATCAACAGAAGAAAAATCGATACAAACTTCTAAAGTCAGGGTGAGAAGATAAACTCTCTCTATATATTAAGCATATATTTTAATGAAATGATCAATCAAAAGTAATTTCCATTTTGTGACAATATTTCTTTCATAAAAAGTCTCAACCATAATAAACAAAAATCTCAGCAAACATTTTTGCTTGTGAGGCTGCCATATCTACCTGATATGTTGGTAGAATTTATGTTTCTTTCAATATATTAAATGTTAACCTGCAAATCCCTCTGTATTTTTTTTTTCTCGATGTTGGCCTTTTTTTGGTTACTATGCTTGCACAGTTCATTTAGAATATTTGAAAATATTTTGCCTTATGCCTTGGTCAACCTGATTTAGTGGGTGGCATCCCTGCCTACGACAGGGGTTGGAACTAGGTCTTTAAGGTCCTTTCCAACCCAAGCCATTCTATGATTCTATTCTGTGATTCTAACACTTAACTGAGAATATTGTGAAAAACAGATTCTAGGTTATTTATTTCATTTCTAACTGAAATGGGGCATTTACAAGAACATTCTTTTGTTTATGTGATATTTCCATTCCTGTGAAATGCAGATGTTCTTCTTGCATGTATCCATCCATCCAGTCATCCATTGAATAAAATCCGAATAACATAAAACTGAATAGAAATTATAGAAACGCATTTCTATGAACCCTTGGTAAATGCAATGTTACATTTATTATTGTGCTACTTTTTCTGTAAAGATATACTAATTAAATCAAATGCCATGCATAAAATCCCAGAGATCTTATAAAAGTAATGTAACATGAATTAGCTTTCTACGTGTGTAATTTTCAATAATACCATGACTGAGAATACTGTGCATCTGTTTCCTGGTCTTAATTTTTTGATGAGATGAGTTTCAAAAATGAAGTTTCCCTTCACAACTATTATTCTTTAATTTGAGCCTCTGCATGCAAATGTAAGTTTTCAAACTAGAAAATTAGTTATACCAATGAAATAAAATATGCATGATTGATGCATCTAATATCCTGCCATTGGATTATGTTGCATTGTAGTTACTTTTCATTTTCATCATTAATTAAAATTAAGACAATAAAACAGTCAGTGAAGTAGCAACAAATCACGGTAGCATCTTGAATATCTATGAAATACTGAATATCTCAGTATTTCACTGTACAGAGACAGTCAAACTGAACAGTATTGTTTTGATAGATAAGGATTTACTTCAGAACACCGTAAGTTCTTCTTGTTATGTTTTCAAACTGAGTTTTGTAGAAAGACAATTTAGAAAAGATGACGAAAGTTAGTCTTAATGATGTTTTAATATTAGACATTCTCTTTTAACACAATCATTTATTATTATCTGATCCTGCAAGATTCTGAGTACCTTTGGTAATAAACAGAGTTTATTCTGAAACTAAGATGAATTGAGAGAATAATTTCTTATATTGCTCATTGTATTTCACAGGGTCAGGTACTAAATGAGCTTTTCAATTTATTGGTTCCACACCAGGCATTTTTTCATTCAGCATTTATCAAGAACATTTACTCATATTCAAAATAGTTGCTCTATAGAATGTCATGATTCTATAGTAAATACTAAATAGATTATTCAATTACTTTGTACAAGCAGAGACAACAAAGTATGGCAGGTATTAAATAAGTTCATTGTTGTACATACTTATTAAGACTTCAAAAGCATTCTAAATCTGTTAACCTTTCCTGTTGTTCTTTCTTGCTTCCAGAAAGGTTGAGCTTCTGACAAATTTGACATGGACATGATAAATGAGTTATTTTTGCAGATGTTGATTATATGACCTGTTTAACTTACTGTCCTCTAGTCCTGTCATGCTAATAGATGTATGGTAGCATAAATAAAGGCAATTCCCACAACTGGGTAGCAAATGTCATTAATAATAAAATGTACTACCTAAGATGCTCACAAAACCTGAAGCACACATCTGATGAAAAGCAATATATGACAAAGAGTCTACTAGCTTTTAAGGGAAAAAAAATATATATCATTTTTTCTTTTAGGAAGAAAATTTTCAAGACAATTCCAAGTTGAAAGATGCATCTGTCTTTTTTTTTTTTTTTTTTCCATTACTATTGTTAAATTCCACAGCTACCAAAATGATTAAATGTTGTAAAACCTAATAGTAATTTAGGAAAACTTTTTACTCTAGAGGATGATGCTTTACATAGAATATCTTTCTTGAGCAGTAACAAGCAGTAATGAGACATTCTGATTAGTGGGACAAGAGAAGTTGAACTTTGCTTTGTCCATACAAGTGTTGTTTCTATATCAGAGCATAATCCAAAAAGTCATATAATTTCAATGTAATTATTTGGTGGCTTATATATTATTAGTTAGGGCTTTCAAAATTCCAAAGGTATGCACTCCAAAATCCCTTTGGTGTTTTTTAACTAAGCATTTTGTGAATTTGTTTGGGCAGCAGAGATTATAGAAGCCTCCTTTGTATCTTTTTTTTATTATTATTATTATTTAAAAAAAAAAAAAAGGGCGTAAACTTCATGGGCTGCAAACCAGCTAGGTTTATATCCAAGTGCATATTAAACAAAAATTTGAAGATTTGAAGATAAAGTATGCAGCAAAAAGATGCGTAACAGAGAGTGATTTCCCCTCCAGAAATTTTACTTGTGGTTAGCTAGAGAAACAGCAGAAGTAAGTTTTGGAAGAAATAATCCAGATTGTTCATTGACTAACAACATAAGTAAAAGAGACTTTAAAATGTCTCCCATAGAATCACATACTCTTTAGTGTTACCCAAGAAACAGTCCTTACCACAGGTACACAGTAAATCGAGTAAGAGAAAGAAGAGAGTGTCAGTGGTGTTCAATGAAAACTCATTAAAATAGGACAAGCCAACATCTCATGAGAATCATGGAATAAGCTAAAATTTCCTAATGAAATTATTAAGGAAGACAGAAAGGGATAGATACAAATAATGGCGTGTATAGTGATTACAGTTCCTCCAAGTATATGTATGTATACATGTGCAATGCTGTCTTTATGAGAGTCAAGCAAGAAGACCAAGCCTCTTCCTACTTCTTGATACGAAAATAAATAAATAAATAAATAAATAAATAAAAATCTGTGAAATAACCCCCAAAATCATTAGAATTTTCTTGATATATAAATCCTCATCAGCTTACAATGAGTAGTCTCTTTGCTTTATTTTCTTCTTTCCCTACCTGCCATCAATATAGTCATAGAATCATAGAATGGCTTGGGTTGGAAGGGACCTTAATGATCAGCGAGTTCCAACCCTTCTGCTATGGGCAGGGATGCCACCCACCAGACCAGGTTGCCCAGGGCCCCATTCAACCTGGCCTTGAACACCTCCAGGGATGAGACATCCATAACTTCTCTGGGCATCCTGTTCCAGTGTCTCACCATCCTCTGAGCAAGGAATTTCCCCCTAATCTAAATCCCCACTCTTTTAGTTTAAAACCATTCCCCCTTGTCCTATCACTATCTACCCATGTAAAAAGGGTTTCTCCATCCTTTTTTTTTTTTTTTTTTTTTTTTTTTAAGCCCTCTTTAAGGCTGCAATGAGGTCTTCCCAGAGCCTTCTCTTCTGCAAGCTGAACATGCCCAGCTCTCTCAGCCTTTCTTCATAGAAAAGACTCCAGCATTCTGACCATCTTTGTAGCCTTCCTTGGGACCCGTTCTAACAGGTCTACATCCTTCTTGTGCTGGAGGCCCCAGACCTGGATGCAATACTCCAAGTGGGGCCTCACAAAGGCAGAGTAGAGGGAGACAATCCCCTTCCTTGACCTGCTGGTCACTCTTCTGTTGATACAGCCCAGGATGCGGTTGGCCTACTGGGCTCCAAGCACACTCTGCTGGGCCACATTGAACTCTTCCTCTACCAGAACCCCCAAGTCCTTCTCTGCAGGGCTGTTCTCAGTGAGCTTTTATTCCAGCATGTAGTTATGTCTGGGATTGCCCTGACCCAGGTTCACATGGGCCCACTTCTTAAGCTTATCCAGGTCCATTTGGATGGCATCCCTTCCTTCTGTTGTATCAACTGCACTATTCAGCTTGGTGTCATCTGCAAATTTACAGAGGGTACACTCTGTCTATATCATTGATAAAGATATCAAACCGTATCGATCCCAAGATAGACTCATGAGGGACATCTCTCATCACTAGCCGTCACCTGGACACAGTGCCATTGACCACCTCTTTCTGAATGCGGCCATCCAGCCAATTCCTTATCTACTGAATGGTCTACCCTTCAAATCCATGTCTCTCCAATTAACAGATCAGGGTGTGATGTGGGACTGTGTCAAAGGCCTTACAGAGATGCAGGTAGATGACAGCAGTCAGTCTTCCCTTGTCAACTGATGCAGTTACTCCATCATAGAAGGCCACCAGATTGGTCAGGCACAATTTGCCCTTGCTGAAGCTATGCTGGCTCTCTCAAATCACCTCTTTGCCTTACATGTGCCTTGTCATTGCTTCCAGGAAGATCTTTTCCATGATCTTCACAAGCACAGAGGTGAGGCTCACCAGTCTGTAGTTCCATGGGTCCACCTTTCTACCCTTTTTAAAAATGGCAGAGATCTTTCCATTTTTTTCCAGTCACCAGCAACTTTGTCTATGCCCCCTTCCATCACTGAATCTAGTACAAAGCTCTGCTAATAAGTCCAGTCAGCTTGCTGCCCAGAACACTCCTGCCCCATCTGGTCAGGTATGCCCCATCCAGTGTCAATGTACCTGGTCTCTCAAAAGTGCATCTGAGATCACAACCTCAAGCCCTGAGCATGGCACCAGCCACGTAGTTAATCATTCACCTGGTCTGTTCATCTCCTCTATCTTGGGTTCCAGTCTCCAACTGGGAGGACAGAAGAGAACACAACTTGTGCACCCAATCCCTTCAACATCTTTCTGAGGGACATAAAGTCCCTTTTGATTTTCCTTACTGCAGTCTCATTTGACCCTACATGAAAGAGTAGGAATGGGTGGTGGTCCTCTGGCTTTATCAGCCTTGGTAGACTTTTCTTGATATTATGAATGCAGACCCCTGGCAGGCAGCAAACCTCTCTAGAGAGATTGTATGGAAAACAAATGGGTGCCTCAGTGCCTCTCAGTGAGGAATCTCCAATTACTAGCATCCTTCATGCTTTTTTTGGTGGCACAGGTTCTAACACAGGTGGTTGGTTGGTCCAACTTTCTACAGTTGTCCTTTCCTGGGTCTTGACTGTTTCTCATGCACTCTCCTTTTTCCAGCCCCAGAGCATCGTATCTGTTTTGTAGGGGCACTCTGGGGACAAGGGGGGGACTCCTGCTCCAAGGTGAGATGACAGACCAGTTTCCTTTGTCTTGTGAGTCCATCAAGTCCATCAGCTCAGGGTTGGAAACCAACTTACCTTCCCATTGCCAGGACTTTAGTCAGGGCTGTCGCTTAGCCCATGTCAGCGCACAATACCATGCATCAATCTCTTACTCAGGTTCCTGGATACTACAATGCCTGGTGAACTCCTCTCGCAACATGGCAACGTGCTGGAAAAGTTCATCCAGCTAGTTACGCTTGCACCCAAAGCACCCACCTCTGCCTTCAGGCCCTAGGTGGACTTCCAGATTCATGAGTTCCCTGGAACTGAAGGTCTGGGCAGGACTTTCAGTCCTCAGGAGGTCTGTTTGGGTGTAGGCCTCTGCCTGGGGAGGTTGTGGCCCCTCTGTCTGCGTTCCAGCCTCAAGACGGCACTTGTGGCAGGTGGACACCATTTTGTTTCAGTTGAAGGCTGCTTCTTGTTACTCACAGAACAAAGTGGCTGCCTTCTGCCCTCCCTGCACCAACTGCCACACAAACGGCTGCACCACTGCCTGGCTGACACACCACACCCTGCTTGGCCGCCCTGGTCGCCGTGCTCCTAGGGGCTGCTTTTGTACATGTGGGGGTGGCTGCTGCTGCTCCTGGCCCCGCCAAGCCCCCTTGGCACTCTTGTGAGGGCTGCTGGCTCCTGGAGGTTCTTTCTGCTCCCTGGGTTTTCCTCAATGCTGAAACTCCCCTGCATGCCATGATCCTCCCTTCTGCTGCAGAACGCACCTGCACTAGAGCTGATCACCTCAGCCAGTGACATCCCATCCAAAAGAAAGAAACCACTGTGTTGTGTTTTCCTCTTTCTGTACTGGCTCCAGTTTTGCTCACTTTTGCAACTTTTTTTTTTTTTTGGCATTTATGAAATGATAATTTGGTAATTTCTACCTTAGCCAGCAATTCTGTTGAGCTATTATGTGCTCTTCTTTTTTGGTATACATAGCAATTCTAATTTCTGACATTTTTCATTTTCTTATCTCTCTCTGCCTAGACAATATTTTGATTTTGCTGCTACTAACATCTATTAACTGCTTGTACTGTTCTTTTGTTAGCAGAGCTGTGGGTCAGGGTGTGCTATCTGTACATGTACGTTAACAATGCATGTTTAGTCTTCTAGAGATGAGTAAAGAGTGAACGAGGACCCCAGTGCAAAAGAAAAGTGCCTTTTGTGCCACATTTGTCAAAAAGTAGAGCATTGTTCCCTTGGATAGATAAGTTATAAAGTGTTATAGGCAGTAATTAGCAGTTTGCTTGAGCTGGCGGCAATGCAGAGCCTTCGGTACAGTGAAAGAAAGTTGTCATTTCTGATTGCAAGTATTTACACTAATCAGGGAATTACTAACTACATTTAACTGATAGAAGCATCTCAACTTCTTCAATATTGGGAGAAACAGAAATACTGACAGCTAGGAGTTACAGATAATTGTTTTTTCTTGCCAAAAATAAAGTGAAATTATTAATGACTCAGGATATCATACAGAGAACAGTGAAATTAAGATGGAATGCCACTTACAAATAATTTATTGAATATTAGTTTATGTATCCTAAGGTAGATAAAGCCTTTATAAGTACTGGCACCTAGCTGAGGACAATGTATATCAAAGAGTCGGTAGGCATGGCACAAAGGAGTGAAAAAAACACAGGAATGTTCACTACATTCAACCTCTATCTATACTGTTTACATACACTTCTCTCATCTGTGATTAGACTTGTGTCCTGGATTGCCTGTGCAGCATTTATGTTACTTGAATAAGCTACATGCTATGGAGATGATGACCTCCAATTCAGAAGAAAAAAAAAAAAAGTTTTGGTCAGATTTCCTTTCATGTTTCTTCCTTATAAATCAACTGAATATATGTATATCATGTACAAGTATATCAAGTACACCATGTACAGAAAAAATATAGTTTTAAATAGGAAAAATGTAAAGTATGGATCACATAAAAAGAAAAAAAAAAATACCAAAATTCTGACATTCTCTTCTATTTTTCTTACTAAGATCACACCTGAAAAAGAAATCTTCTATTTTTTTATAATTTACTTACAAGTTCTGGTATACTTTACAAGTCAATAATACTTTGTCTCAGGTGCAATGACAGAAGATGTCATTTTCAGTGATTGCTAGCACCCTGTCACTTCATTTCAATGCTGTCAAAGTCTATAGCAAAGATGTTGGGTGCAACTGTCATTGACCAGAAGTAAATGAATTAAACAATATGAGTATCTGACACTATACTGCAAACCCTTGAAGACAGTTTGCAGACTGCAAGACCTTCATGCTTAACAGAAAAAAAAAATAGTAAGAAACTGAAAGCATGAAAACTAGGGAAACCAAAGAACTGTATGATCCTGCATACTTATTAGATTGATTGTCTAATTCCACAAATATTAGAGTGCATAATATGTTAGTTTTCAGAGTTATTTTGTAACAGCTTGATTAGTATTTCTCATTGAAATATGTTTGTATACGTTTTAAAAAGGCCTTTAGAATTGTCCAAACTAATGCTGGATAAATACCTCCACCAACACAGATGAAATAATGCCAAGCTGGTAACTGATCCATAATTTATTAATGTCTCTTATTAAATAAAAATGTTGTATAATATTCCAAGGGACAAATGAGGACATGATGAAATAAAGAATATTTTCTAGAACAACTGTCTAACTAATGTGGGGCCAACCTAAAACCTATCTTAAATATTTGGGTTTAGGATTCTGTTTCTGGCATTTGATCAAAATTCAAATTTCTTGCTTAGGTCTAAGCTTTAACATTTCAGGGGCAACTAGAAGCAGTAAAGGGGAAAAGTAAAGGGGAAAACAGAGACAAAGCATACCCATTACCAATTTTGAATCGGTGAAAATATATATTTAAGTGCTTGTAACTCCTAAATTTTAATGGTTCCTTATAGAAACAGTATGTTTCAGTCTGTATTCTGAATTTGTTTTTTAATGTCTATCTGTAAAAAGTGCTTGGGAAGCACTGGATGATGAGAAGAAGATGGTACACTGAAGGTGAAGAAGTCAGATATGCGGAAACAGATATGACCTTCTCTTTTGCTGTAATTTGGGTGTGTTTCCTGGAGGAGCGTTTGCCTGTTATGGGATTTGCACCTCTGAACTTATTCCAAAAGCAAGGCAGTCACTCAAATATTTCAATAATATTTTATAACATTATAAAACTGGTTTAGTTTAGAAGATACCTCTTCGTTTGCATTTTTATCACTAAACAGTCAAATACTCATACAAGGCACAGTTAAAATGTCTTTCTCTGCCTGAGGGACACATACACAGATCAAGGGCATTCTCACTCCATTGTTTTGAAACTGTTCCATTTTTCATGCAATAATAAAAGATTGTTGGACCAAAGACAGAAAGAAAACAAGGGAGAGAATATGCATGTGTGTGACTTTCTAGCTTACTGATTAGAGCTGTCACTCAGAAGAAGAAAAGATATTTGTGTTTTAGTCTATGCTTCACTAGCTCTGTGGGTTTTTCACTATTTTTTTTTTTAGTATTTTTATTATGAAATCATTTGATATGCTTTTGAGCAGGAGTTTCCATCACCTTGCTTCCAGCAAACCAGAGGTTCCTGACACTGCCTCTCTGTGGTCCAGTGGCCACAGAATATGAATACACAAAATGAAATTTGAAGTCCTAATGAGAACCTATGCCTCAGAAGAGTTTTTGGATCACAAACCAAGTCATTCATATTCACTTTTTTTTTCAACTTTCTGTCCCAGTTATATCTCGGAAGTGCAATGGTTTCCAAAGTAATCATACATCATAGTATTTAAACCTTATTTTAACTTTTTAAAAAGAACATATTTAAGCTGAAGACTGTTCTGAAAGCAAAGCTGAAAATGATAAATGTGAATTCTAACTATTTAATTAATTAAAAAAAATATGGTGACATTGACATGGAACCTATTTTGATTGTATCTTTCAAACAACATAGGACTTACTACCTAGGACATTCAGATAACATAGAAGTATGCTACACCTGCACATCTTGAGGGGGTTAGGAATGAGGTAGGTATTGGTCCAACAAACTCCATAAATGCTGAAATGAAACACTGATTGACATGGTCAGTAAAACCATTACTAAGAATGCAATATATAGAAAGGACTTCTCCAAGATTCAGTGTCAGTTAATTGGTGTTTTCATGATAGGAGCTTTGGACATCAGTGATCAAAGTTTGAATACATAGGAATGTATATGTCTGCATTCTTTTGTATCCTTATAGACTTTGACATCTTAAAAACATAAAGTAAACCTTTCAGCTATGACATGATAGCCATTAAAATGATGAAGAGTAATGTCCTGTTCATTTATTATTATACAGCAAAAATTAGTGGGAGTTACTCATGAACAGTGGTATGCCTATCTCATGAAAGGTGAAAATCAATAAAACTTGTCATTCTGCTCAGCTGGCATATTTTCTGTAGTAATGTCATGAAGTGGGTTTATGTGGCAAGATTTTGGTAGCAGGGGGCTGCAGGGGTGGCTTCTGTGAGAATCCAGGAGCTGCCCCATGTTAGATAAGGGGGCCGCCACTGGCCAGAGCTAAGCCAATAAGCAATGTTGTTTGCGCCTCTGTGAGAGCATATTTAAGAAAGGGATAAAAACCTGCTGCACAACAGCAGCTGGAGGAGAGGAGTGAGCAATAGCCTTGCAGACACCAAGGTCAGTGCAGCAGGAGGACAGGAGGTGCTCCAGGTGCCAGAGCAGAAGTTCCCCTGCGGCCTGTAGAGAGGCCCCTGGTGGAGCAGGCTGTCCCCCTGCAGTCCATGGGATCTCCACGCTGCTCCAGCAGATCTCCATGCTGCAGCCTGTGGAGGAGACCCCAGTGGAGCAGGTGGATATGGCCTGGAGGAGGCTGCGGCCCATGGAGAGCCCCCACAGGAGCAGGCCCCAGGCTGGAGCTGCAGCCTGTGGAGAGGAGCCTACGCAGGAGAAGGGGGTCTGAGGGGAGCTGCTGCCCATGAGGGACCCATGTTGGAGCAGGTTGCTTCAGACGGATGGACCCCGAGATATGGACCCATGTTGGAGCAGTTCTTGAAGAGCTGCTGCCTGTGGGAAGCCCCCACAGGGTCAGTTCAGGAAGGACAGCATCCGGTGGGATGGATGCCACATTGGAGCAGGGGAAGAGAGTGACCGTGAAGGAGCGTCAGAGGAGAAACACTATAGACTGACTGCAACCTCTATTTCCCTGCGCCGCTCGGGGGGATGAGGTGGAAGAGGGTGGATGGAGGGAAGACATTTTTGGTTTCTTTCCTTTATTTTTCACTTCTCTAGCTTGTTAGTAATAGGCAATAAATGTTACTGTCTCCCTACTCTGAGTCTGTTTTGCCTGTCATGATAATTGTTGAGCAATCTCCCAGTCCTTATCTCAAACCTTGAGCCCTTCACATCATTTTTTCTCCCCCTTTCCTTTGGACGAGGGGGAGTGAGAGAGCTGTTGTGGTGGAGCTCAGCTGCCCACCCGAGTAAAACCACCACATGTCAATAGGAGAAAAAGGAGCACAAAGAAAAAAAAAAAATAGACTGATACAAGTCATTTGGTTAAGTGTGGAAGACAAAATAGGTAAATAAAAATTAAGAAAAATAAATTA